>NW_008350555.1:419443-480265 GCF_000622305.1 Nannospalax galili
GATGATATTTAGAATCCCTCTCCTATCTGTACCACCCCTTATTGCTCCCTGCCCAATTTAATGTACTCTATTACATATATATGTATATAGATATATATGTTTTATGGGAAATAGGAAGCTTATTTTTATTTCCTGTACCAAACCATTTCTCGTAGTACTTTTATAATAGTTTCCCCTGAGATTTTGCATATAATACCCTAATTTTCTGTATTTCATTTTTTTAATTAGTGTACGCATATTCATTGTGCACAGTGCTGAGTTTCATAAAGATGATTTCTTTAGGTATATCATGTGCTTTGGCTATAGCCACCCTTTTTCTCCTATCGATAAACTCCAAACTTCCTCTACGTTCCCCTTGATTTTGTAATAGGTTCCACAGTGAGAGAAAATGTGCTATTTGATATTTGTCTGAGTCTGGATTATTTTTCTTGATATGATGATTTACTGTTGTCATCATTTTAGCAAATAACGAAATTTCATTTTTCTTATGGCTTAACAAAATTCCACTGTGTCTATATACCATGCTTTATTTATCCATTCACCTGTTGATGGACACTGCTTGATTCTATAACTTCTAATTATGAATTGTGCATCAATAAACATAGATGTGCAAGTATTTCTGTGGTATGCATAAACATAGATGTGCAAGTATTTCTGTGGTATGCTAACTTAGTCTTTCAGATACATACCCAGAAGTGGTATAGCTCTATATTAATTACTTTGGTGTTGCTGTGACAAAACTCTGTGACCATGGGAATTTATAGAAAGAAACGATTATTTGTTTTACAGTTCAGAGGGTTAGAGCCCATAGTGGCAGGAGAGGCATGATGGCAGAGCAGAAAGCTGGGCAATCACATTTTGAAGCAGGCACAGGAAGCAGAGAGCCACTGAAAATCTGGCAATGCTTAAGAACACTCAAAGCCCATGTGCAGTTTCATGCCTCCTCAAGCAAGGCACACCCTATAAGACCTCCTAAAACAGTGCCACCAACTGAAGACAAAATGTTCAAATACTTGAAGCCTATGGGGGACATTCTTATTCAAACTACCACACTCCACTCCTTGGCCCCCATAGGCTCATGACCATATAAAATACAACATGCATTTAATTCGCCTTCAAAAGTCCCCATAATCTTCATTAGTCACAATACTATTCGAAAGTTTAGAGTCTGAAGTCTCTGAGATTCAAGGCAATCTCTTAACTGCAAAGCCCTGTAAAATCAAAAGACCAATTACATACTTCCAACATAAAATGGTAACCAAATACACTTTCCCAAAAGGGAGGAATGGGAGCAGAGTGAGGAAATATTAGACCAAAACCCAGCAAAGCAAACACCAAATCCTGCAGCTTCATGTCCAACTTCTGGAACTTTAGGGCTTAGTTGGCTCAGTCCCTCCAGCTTTGCTGCTTGCAACATACATCTCTCTCTTGTGCTGGTACCACTCCTTGTATGCAACCCTTTTTCACAGATGTTTCATGGCTCGAGTATCTCCAGCTTCTTGGGGTATCCACTGCCAACCAGGTTTCACCTCCACAGCTTAACACATAGCTTGTCAGGGCCTTATTTATGTAGGGAATTCCCCACTGGATGCTGCCTAGCCTCGGGAGCTCTCTGAAACTGTGGAGAAAGAATCGATGACCTTGTCACTATTACATCTTTCATGACTCTAAGGCAAGCACCACATGAACAACACTGCCAAGTTTGGCTGCCAGCCTGTCCTTAATCACTCTAATATTCTTATCAAAGAAAGCCTCTCTTTCAGCACATGCTTTGGCTCCAACATTAATCTTCTTAGTGCTCCCTTTAAATCCAAACTATACATTTTGCATTTCTTTCTGCTTCACTTATTCCTTTTCACTTAGATCTCCATAATATTCATCATTAATAACCATGCCACTGATTCAACATTTGGCCATTTTGAAATTTCCTCCAGCAAAGAAATCAGACCATTGCTTTTCAACTTAGTCTCAGCCAGGTTCTTTGACTGTGGACAGACAGCAGACAAACTCTTTGCAAAAATTTCCCAGTTATTGCTTAAGTCCTTATTTCCTTCTGGAACGACACTGTTCTCAGCACTGCTTTCTTCCAGGCGCCTACGAAAATGGCCTGTTAAGCTCTGCTTACAACATTCAACTGCTTTTTTAGTCCAAACTTCCAAAGTCTTCTACATTCTTCCAAAAAACCTATGTGGTCAAGCTCTTCACAGCAAACAGCTGACTCTCCTGGTATCAACTTCTGTGTTAGTTACTTTTCTGTTGTTGTGATAATACAACATGACCAAAGGAATTTATAAACGGAAGCATTTATTTGAGCTTACAGTTTTAGGTGTAAGAGTCCATAATGGCAGCAAAAGTGGCTGGATCAGAAAGCTACTCAGTCACATCTTGAAGCAGGCACAAAAAGCAGAACAGGACAGAAAATCTGGCAAGGGTTAAGAACTCTCTGAGCCTACCTCCCAGTTCCATGCTTCCTCCAGCAAGGCTGCACCATCTAAAACCTTCCAAAATAGTGCCACCAACTGGGGACAAAATGTCCAAATGCTTGGAGTTTCTGGGAGCCATTCTCATTCACACTACCACAAGCTCGGTCATATGATAGTTCTATTTTTAGTTTTTGAGGAACCTCCATACTGATTTCCATAGTGACTGAACTAATTTGAATTCTCAGGAGGAGTATATGAGGGTTTCCCTTTTCTACATCCTCACCAGTATTGTTTATTTTCTTTACAATAGCCATTCTGACTGGGTGAGATGGAATTTAAATGTAGTTTTTATTTACATTTGATGGCCAAGATCTTGAATTTGTTTTCATATTTATTGGCCATTTGTACTTCATCTTTTGGAAACTATTTCATTAGCCTGATTGTTAACTGGGTTGTTTAGTTTGAGATAGCTTTTATAGTACTTTGTATGTGATAGGTGTCAACTTGATTGGATCTGAGATTAACTGAAATGAAAGAGATCTTCCTGACTGGATCATCTAAAGCCAGAAGATACACCCTAAATGTGGGCGTTACCTTCTGATGGCAGCTGGTATAAAAGGCCAAGGCAGAGGAGAACGCCAGGCTTCTTGCTGCTTGCCTTCTCTCTCGCTGGTGAGTTCGTCTTGCTGCTGTAGACTGAAGACTAGCTGATATTTTGGAAGTTGTCAGACCTTCAGCACCAGATTGGGACTACTGAGACATCCAGCCTTGTGGACTGAGCGACTACGGATTCTCAGCCTCTCCAGTGTGGTGCAGCCATTGTTGGATTACTCGGACTCTATCCTGTGAGCTAAGCTGATAAATCTCTATACTTACTCATTCTGCTGGTTCTGTTTCTTTGGAGAACCCTTACTAATACATTGTATATTCTAGATATTAATCCTTTGTTAGATGTATAGCTAGAAAAAAGTCTTTCCACTTGATTAATTTCTCCTTTGTTGTGCAAAAGCTTTTTAATTCCATCAATACCCTTTGTCAATTCTTGGTATTATTCCTTGCATGAATACAGTCCTTTTCAGAAAGTCTTTGCCTATGCCTATATCTTTCGGTGTTTGCCCTATGTTTTCTTCCAACTGTTTCAAAGTTTTAGGTCTTACATTAAGGTCATTACTCCAGTTTGAATTGATTTTGTATGGCATGAGATATAGGGATTTAGTTTCTGTCTTCTACATAAGGATATCCAGTTTTCCCAGCACCATTTCTTATAGACGTTGTCTTTTCTCCAGTATATAACTAGAACATGTCTCATTCCCAGTGATTTCAACATGGTTCCAGAAATAAATCCCTTTTACCAAGATGGTCCATAGGCTTTTAGCCAAACGAATTATTGTCTTGAATGACTATGTCTGGCTGCATCTGAAGCAAGAACTGGTTGAAAGGAAGACAGCATTCTCCTAGGAGAAGGCAGAGAAAGCAACAGCTTTTGTCTACAGAGAAGGGTCATTCTCATAGAGGGAACTGAGCATGCAGAACAGCAAATGTCCACTACCCATTTTTCTTCTATTTCTGAATGCCTGTCTTGCCGTCAGTACTTTTAAGTTTTTAGTGCATTGTCTGTTCAGGGTTATGATCTTCGAGTGGCTGTAGAAAAAGAAGTACCAAATCTATCCACCTCTGAGAATCCTGGAGTACACAGTGTTCTGTAATTTGTGTATGACAACACCAGAGATGTACAGGGGAAACCCTTCCTTTTACAGCACCTTTTACTTACAGGTTTCTATTTCAAGGATAAAGTGTCAAGGGGATACTGGTTATGTTCATCAAATCAGCTGCAACAAGTTTTAAAAAATTAAAAATCAGGCCTGCTGCCCATTTCCTTCATTCTATGCTGGGTTTTTGTCTGATTGAATTGGCATGGATTTTGTGCATGCTGCACCATTGTTACAAGTACATATGAGCAAGTTCCCAGTGGGCCGAAAGCCTCTGATTCCTTATGTTCATACACCAACACCAGTTCTTACGATCTTTCTGCCCCTTGACAACTGGTTATTGCTGGGTGAGGGACAGTAGATATTCTTTAAGGAAATGACTCTAAATAGACTGACTAGACTCCAGTGGATGAACTTGCACCAAAGGACATCTGGGTACAAATGCTTGACTGGACAGGACTTAACACATGACAGAATGTATGAAATCCAATAGAGGGTATGGAGGGTGTAGATAAGGGAGGGGGTCTAAATTTGATTAATATATATTATACAAAAACTCAATAAAATATTTTTCAAATAAATAAAATTAAAGAGAAAACAATTTTCTCTGTAACTAAAGACATTTCCTCTCAGACTCCCATATATTTCTGGCTATCGGCTTCAGGTTCCAGCATTAGAAGGTTTCATAGATTTGTGCTATCTTCAGTTCTTGAGGTAAGAGTTATGGGAGACTTTATGTCAGAGACTATTTTAATAGGCTGACACTACCTTAGCTCTGATATGTATACAAGATGAAGTAAAGAATTAACCAACTCTGAATAACTGAATAGATGTGGGAACCATTGCAGAGTTGCTTGCTTTGGGAGCATCAGGAAGCTGGCTGTATGGGTATCATGGAGGGGAGGTAATGCCTTGGATTTGCCTTTAGAGAAACTCAAAACTTAGAAGTCTCCTTTTCCTAAAGTATCGTCATTATTTTAGATTTGGGCCATTTATAAATCAGTAGCCAATGAATTTGGCTGTGGGTGACTTAATGACTTGCATTGTATGTGATGTGTTCTCACCAGCTTGTCACACATTTGGTGAGAAGAGATAAAGAACAATTGACAAACCAAAAACAATATTATCTATCAAATAATAAAATTATTGTATCAATGAAAAGATTCTTCATAATTTTTGTGAGTCACAGCAATCACCAATTCTTAGTAAAGGCATCCATTTATTGAAATCACAGAGAAGGCACAAAGTACTGCAATGCCTTTCAAGTCCAAGCTACTGCTTAAGAGATGCTATGAAATGTCAGTGTTCGTAGTGTACTACATGTAAGAAAGAATAAAGCAGTTGACAAAAGCAGGCAAGGGGTAATAATGGCTCATTTGGCTACATCCAAATGTAGCCATGAGAGACAATGGGGAAATCACCTTGCAAACTGTAAATGTTTCTGCACAACCTGTTGGTATTGTGAATACCTGTCATGTCTGGTCAGTGAAAGAGTATTCTGTTGTCTCAATGGGTGGCATGTACTCAGGAGGCAAAGACAGGCAGATCTCTAGGAGTTCCAGGCCCACCTGATCTACAGATTGAGTTCTAGGACAGCCAGACTTACACAGTAAGATTCTGTCTCAAAAAAGAAGAAGAAAAGATAGTCTGTTGTCTTATTCTATAATACATTATGAGTATAGTTGTAATGCAAACTAAGAAAGCACTCTAACAATTACTGAGTGGGAATCGGACAAAAGAATATGTATAAATTACTCATGTAATAATCGCCTCCAAAATTCAGAGTGATGTCATTAAACTAAAAAGTAAAGACTCAAAGTGAATGGATGGATAGATATAGACAGATATGTAAATAGATGACAGTAAATAAACAGACAGAATAAAAGGAAGTACTGTTGTATATTTGGAAAACATACTGGAAAAATAAAGCATAAGGTTTAGTAAAAGACCAAAATCAGGACTGGAATGATGCCGCAGCAATTAAGAGCACTGGCTGCTTTTTAAAAAGGACCTGAGTTCGAATTCCAGCACCCACGTGGCAGATAACAACTGCCTGTTAACTACAGTTCCAGGGGATCTGACAGTTTCTTCTGAACTCTGCAGGCATTGCACAACACGGGTGCACTTACATGCATGCAAGCAATACACTCATATACATAAAAATAAAAATAATAAAATATAAAAAAAACCACGACAGGTGAGAGCAAGCATGGCTTGAAGAGTTACTAGGACAAATTCAATTTGCAAATTCATTTATGCTTTTGGTGTTGACTATCCTTTATTCAGCTATGAGCAGGAATGGGTGAAGTGCAAGGAATGTCCATTGTTACTGAGTGTGAGTGGTGTCGCTCACATACATGGCTATGTAACTGCTGCATATTCTTCTGTGTAACCTGATCAGACTATATTCTATTTATCAATAGCAATATCCATGCTTCTAAAATATCAAACACCCACTCAACCCAAGAAACAAATATCTAATTCAAAACTTAATGCAGATAATTACTGAATCAGATAGCCCTGGGAAGCAATTATTTTTAAATAGCCATAGTATTTTGATTACATGGATATTTAGGTTCTCTCTTTGCTGTGTTTGGATTCAAAAGAGAGATGGTAAGATCAAAAGAAAAATGTAGGATTGGTTTCAGGACAAAAAAATGCCTTAATAATTCAGGGTATAGAAGGAAACCAGAATTATTCTAGTATTTCAGACTTACCTATTAGGTATGTGAGATGCTACCACTTGTTTCTAATAATTAAAGAAAATCTCTACCTTTGCTTTTGTCTTTTCAGTTTCCTTTTATCCTTTGACATGGAAGGTTGGTTTTAGAACATAAATGCTATTGATATATAAAATAGATGTAGACACAGCAGGGAATGAGCTAGTTGGAAAATTCAGTACAGTCCCCAGCACTTTGTTCCCACCTATAAAAAGGGTTTAACAGTGTTCTGTGCCCTGCATTCCCAGGGATGTTCGTGTGCTGTTCTAAAGAGTAAGGCATGGTGAAGAGTGGTTGAGAAAACTATGCAAATTAGATTACACGTCTAATTTTTATTACAAAACTCTGAACCCACTCTGGGAATCTCCACACTGCCCCCCACGTCATCCTCGAAATGGTTGTTTATCTGTCTCATTTCCTGTCCATCCTTGCCTTTCAGTCACACATTGCTCTCTCACCCATTTGCATCCTCACTGTGTTCCACAGGTAACCTCTTCATTCCTGCTCCCTCCTACCCTGGAACTTTCCATGACCTTCCCTTCATTACCACTCCAACAAACAGGTGTTAAATATAATTTACATATGATGTAATTGTTTAAATTTTATGTGTATGTGTGTATTGCCTGCATGTAGGTAAGTGCACTCGTGTCATGCAATGCTGGTGGAGGACAGAAGAGACTGAATCCCCTGGAACTAGAGTTATGGACAGTTGTTAGCTGCCATCTGGGTGCTGGGATTCAAACCCGGTCTTTTGCAAGAACAGCCAATGTCCTTAACTACTGAGCCATCTCTCCAGCCCCCACATATGATGTATTTATACTTACAGTACTGGCTTGCTTGATTTATGAAGAAGTGCCTGCTTCTCATTTTCATTTTAAATGTTAGGTGAGTTTCAAATCTAATATTGTCTACCAAAACAATCCAATGCCACTATAATTTGTGTGAATGTATATGTGTGTATGAAAGAGAGAGAATATGTACAAAAGAAAGAGAACTTTTATTTTCACATTAAACTCAGCAAACTATCACACGTATATTGTACTGTATTTTAAACACAGATGCTAGAGGATTTGGGGAGATCCTGAGGTGCTCTTAATCCTCCCTGATTAACTGGTGCTGTGCTGTTTAAATGAAGATCTGCATTTTTGCCAGTTTACTGTCCCTTTGTAATTTCTCACTTTTACCTTAGACTCTTTGTGTTTAGATATTAAGAACATTTGAATATATACCATGACTTAAATTACACTGTGAACCAGTATGTATTAGAACTTTGGGGACCATAAATTAACCAGATATTTATTTATTAACCAGATATTTATTTGATGCATATTAAGATATTATTTAACAATATTGTAGCATTAAGATTAGTTTTTAAAAATATGGTAACATTTTAATTAATGATCTAATGAAAAAGCAATCATATTACAAATAAATGAGAGTAAATGTGTTTTTATGTTATTAAATCATTGTAAAACCTATTTTTCTTTTGTTAGTAAAAAATCACTTTCTAAGTCTTAAAATCTCAAGTGGTATTTCATACTAAATAAAATCTAACTCTAGTGCTTTATAGTAATATTTCTTTTGATATAAATACAACCACATAGATATAAGACAAATACATTTTAATTTTTATTCTAAACAAGTCATTAAAAGTATATATCTTAGCCGGGTGTGGTGGCACACGCCTTTAATCCCAGCACTTGGGAGGCAGAGGCAGGCAGATCTCTGTGAGTTCAAGGCCAACCTGGTCTACATAGTGAGTTCCAGGACAGCTGGGGCTACAGGGAGACCCTGTCTCAAAAAAAAAAGACCAAAAAAAAAAAAAGTATATATCTTACATATTTCAACAGCCATCTTAATCCTATTTAATGCAAAATACAACTTGAGGGGCATCATTTAATAAAATATTGCCTATCACTTCAATATTTCATGTTAATTCATGAACTAACTCAAATTGTCAGTTAAACCAAATGTTTAAAATTTGATAAAAATCAGTTCCAGTTTAGGCAGTTTATTTTTCAGTATGGTGTCCCCTTTGGAAAATCTGGCTCAAATTCTTCACATATGCAGATTGTGTGGTCTTAGAACACTAAGTTCTAAGGCTTTGTTGTTGTCGTCATTGTTTTATTAATTCTTTGATAATTTCATACAATGTATTTTGATTATATTTATCCCCTCCTCCAACTCCTCCTAAATCCATCCCTCTTCCCTGCTCATCCAACTTTGTGTTCTAATTTTAAAAAATTCCCATGGAGTTCAATTTGTGCTGCCCATCTACTCTTGGATGTGGGTCCATCCTGTGGCCTGGTCAACATACCAGGGGCCACAACATAAAGAAAAAACTGACTTGTCCTCTCCCAGCAGACATCAATTAACAGCAGCTCCTCAGCTAGGAGTAGGAGTTCCTGCCCACCACCATCTCCATGCCAGAATTTTAAAAATCTGGCTTGACCTTTCCCACATCTTGTGTGTGCTGTCACAGCTGCTGTGAATTCCTATGTGAAACTACCATGTTGCATCTGAAAAATGCTGTTTTGTTGTGGTCATCTACTGCCCCTGACTCTTAAAGTCTTTCTGTCTCCTCTTCTGCAATGATACCTGAGCCTTGGGAAGGGTGTGTGTGTGATATAGATGTTCCAATAGGGCTAAGCATTCCACATTCTCTTTTTCCCTGAGCCTGACCAATTTTGGGTCTCTGTGTTAACTACCATTTACTGCAGACAGAAGCTTCTATGATGAGTTGAGAGATATATTAATCTATGGGTAGATAAGTCATTAGGAGTCAGTTTAATACTATTTTCATTTAGCAGAATAATAGTAATATGTTCTCCCCCAGGGTCTACAACCTGTTTAGCCAAGTTTCTTGGCCCCAACAAAGATGCCAAGTGTGGGTTTTATCTTGTAGGGTGGGCCTTAAAGTCAATCAGAAGTAGTTGGTAATACCCACCACATTAGTGCCACTATTGCACTAGGGGACATGTCTTGCCAGAGAGATTATTAATATAGTTCTCAGGGTTCACAGCTTGTATGATTGATGATTATTTTTCTCCTCCATTAGTGTGCATAGCACCTTCCAGCACTATGAAAGCTAGCCATTATGGATGAAGCTTTCAGGTCAGTACCTACCTGATTTTCTGAGTTCTACAACTGAAGTATGTGATGCCTTCATCAGTAGGGTCTTACTATCAAGTTCTGTAGCAATGGCAGTAATCTGGAATGTCTGGGAGTCTATAGGACCTCACTGATTACTAAGTCCAAAAGAGGTAACCAATTCCTGGTACAGGGTGTTTTACTTTTTCTCCTGTTAAATCAAATAAAGTCCTCTAGGATAATATCTTCCCTTCTGCAACTGGTCTTCTAAAGTTTATATGTGAGCTGTTTGTAAGGAGACATTCCTGTCTTCAGCCTTATTGGCACTTGCACCTCCCACGTCCTTTACTTATGCCCCTGCTATGTAATCTGAATGTCTCCTTTGGATTAAGTCTGTAATCCATTCCAGATTCATTCGTCCTCACCTGGTTGTTTATAATCATTCTAGGAGTTAACATAAATGAGGAGCTTTAGGCATGCCAATTGCTGAGTGAGGTACTTATTAAATCTGTGAAGTAAGTGCAATTGGTTTTCTTCTTTCTTAAATAACAACACTTAAAACTGATGTGATGGGACATGCCTATAGCCACAGCAGTTGGGAGGTGAAGGCAGAAGGATCAGAATGTCAAAGTTATCTTTAGCTACATAATGAATTCAAGACCAGTTAGGGCAACATGAGACTATGACTAAAAGTAGATAGAGTAGGTAGATAGATGATAGATAGATAGATAGATAGATAGATAGATAGATAGATAGATAGATAGATAGATAGATAGATAGATAGATAGATAGATAGATAGATAGATAGATAGATAGATAGATAGATAGATAGATAGATAGATAGATAGATAGATAGATAGATAGATAGATAGATAGATAGATAGATAGATAGATAGATAGATAGATAGATAGATAGATAGATAGATAGATAGATAGATAGATAGATAGATAGATAGATAGATAGATAGATAGATAGATAGATAGATAGATAGATAGATAGATAGATAGATAGATAGATAGATAGATAGATAGATAGATAGATAGATGATAGATAGAGATGTACTTAGCACTTAAGAGTATTATAAACTCATATTATGAAAAGAACTAGGGTTCCACCCAAAAACCAGATTTCTAAATTATTTTCCTTCCTTCCTTCCTTCCTTCCTTCCTTCCTTCCTTCCTTCCTTCCTCCCTCCCTCCCTTCCTTCCTTCCTTGCTTTATTTAAGACAATATGTCATTATGTAACCCGGGTTGGCTTCAAACTTGCCATCACTCTGCCTGATGATTGGTAGGATTCACAGGCATGTGCCAACATACCTACCTTTTAATTTTTTTACCACAGTTAACAAAATAAATTGTTTTATTCAAAATGATGTTGACAGTAATAAGCTTAGAGAAATGATTATGACAAGTCTTTGAATATCAACACATATTTTGTCAATGCCTTATACATTATTATTATTCCACCTTATTTGACCTTTTGTATCAATTGTATCCTACCCTACTTTGCCCTATAAGAAGTTAGTAATTTATAAATTCTAAGCCCTTTTATATCACCTAATTTCCCTCATTGTCCAGAAACTATACTATTCTAATAACTTGATTGAGTGCATTTTATATAAACCATCCATGAGTTGCAATCTCAAAAAGTTAGAAAAAATAAGAATGTTCATTAAATTCACTGTTACATTACTAGACTGTCCCCTTTGGTGAATAAGGAAGATTGTATAAGAGTATCTCATGAGCTTGCAATCTGCAAAACTATCTTATTGCACCGTAAGCACACATTAATTAGGACAGCACCAATGATCAACACAAAGGAATAAGAACAAGCTTTTACTACTAAAGCATTGCTATTGATTTTTACAAACATCAAATAATGTTCCTTCCAGGCCCATTACACAGGTAATAATAACCATTCATTTAATTAATACTGACTCACAGTGAAAAATTCAATCTGAGTACTTATAACACTAACATTAATATCAAGAAAGTTCATTAGAATTAATACCACAGTAAATACAAAATGAGTTAGTAATGATTACACTATTATTTTAAAGCTTTCCGATTTGTATTCCTGTATTTACTTTAAATCACCATCATTCTAAATAGCAATTAACAAAAGCCAGACTGGGCATATTTATGTAGGAATTACAAGGCATATGCATACAACCTAGTGCAAACCACATCCATTTTATCTACATTCATGCATCAACATACCATGCAGTATGGGAGGTTACTAAAAAAGATATATTCTTTCTGGCATTAGTGAAGAAATAGGATCATTCAGCAATTTGGCTTCCTTTCTGGCCTTGAATTTCTCATTCCTTCTCAACATCCACAATCAGATTCATGATGCTAGCAGAGTGCCTGGCAATAAGTAAGCGTGCTATATTTGTTAAACCATTTCTGTGCCTCCATGATACCTACTTCTCTGAAAAGAATGCTGATAACACTGGAGGGGGGATAGCTTTAATCTCCACTATAAATATTATTATAGTATTATAAATAATAATATAAATTATAAATAACTTGTTAATATTTACCTAGATATACAATCATCATTGGACAGTTTTTTCAATAGAGGAAAGGGGCGGAAAGAGAGATAAATTGTTTCTTCCAAGTATGCACATGAATGTCGACAAAGAAGATAAAAATTAGTCATTTATTTCCAGAATAGGTCAGTAGTGAGGAATAATTAAGAAGGAATACAGTAGCCTCTTTTTGTTTTTTTCTCATCCGCACAGCTGAGTCAGTATGGCAGTGTTGGAAAGCTTCCCTCACTACCCTGACCATTGGTGGATGGCTCCACCATGGCTGTTTCAGAAGTTTTAAGTCAACCTCACGTTTGGGCTTCAAGAGAGACGAAAGGAGTAGAAAATAAATATGTCATTACTAATAACACGTCTGTGTTTTTTCTTAAGCAACTCATAGTCAGAATTGCTGACAATGGGATGAAGAGTCCATTCCTCCAAAGAACTCCCAGTTGGCATCTTGGAGGGAAGTGGGAGTGCTTTCCTGAATAGGGTGCTTATCTTCGGAGGCCTGTGTGTGGGGTCTCGTGGTTTCTGATGAGCAGTGGCAAAGTGCTGCCTTCTCCGTGTTTGACCCCACACCACCTGTCCTTGCTTCTTATTTTAGCTTCATGTCCTCTCCACTCATATGACATTTGTGCATCAAAGAAGCAGGAGATTTAAAGTCTGTGAAGATAGTAACTGTTTCACAGTACTGCAAGTACTGAAAATCAGAGAAACAGTGAGATGGCTAACATTTATCCTAAAGGTAAATGTACGATCCAGGTAAGGAGCAAAACACAATTTATTATCCTATTGATCACTAAAAGACTAATGTCTTCCCCTTTCCTAAAGACACTTATCCAATAAGCTTTGTACACACCACAATAGCAATCTGTAATCCACTTACAGAAGTGTCACTAACAGAGCTCTAATTACCACAGTATGTGACATGGAAATGGTATCTTGAATACAGTAGGGTATGTAGTCCTCAGCTTAGCATAAAACTACAAAAGCGTCTTTTCTACTCCAGCTTAAGTCTGTTCTCCACCTCTGAAAGAGACTGAAGATAAAAATTTCATTCCAGCGGGTCAAGAAGCAGGTTCAGATGCCCCTCCTGCCCATTTCCAGTTCACACCCGCAGATCCATGCTCCAAAATGCTTAAGAATCTATCATTCTTTTCACTGACCAGAAACTATATATATTTTGTTAATATAGCCATTTTAAGTGAAAGTGTGTGTGTGTCTGTGTGTGTGTGTGTATGTTTGTGTGTGTGCTATATTGTGACAAAGAGAAACAACTTGGAAATTGGGATTACCACCCCCCAAATTGTCTCTTTATTTATTTGGTCATAGAACTTCATAAGTAAAAGAAGCCAACGCATTGAAACCTGAAGATGAAACAGAATAGATAACACACATCTCTCTTAGTGGCACAGAGCTTCCTTCCCGGGCACCTGTGGACAGTCAGTTAGCTTTGGATGCGAGATTCCTGTGTGACTCATACAAACTTCTCTTGTCAACCTCATCAAACACATCTTGTTTAACACTGAATCTAAATACAGAATGTGGAGCTTGATACTGTAGAAATTTTCATGGCTTTAGCTCTATTTGAGGACACAAGGTTTTCTCTTTCGTTTTCGTTCAAGCCATCACATCTCAATTTGTATAATAGATTTTGAGAGCACTCTCAGAGATCATAAAAATACCTTGGCATTCTGCCACCATCTGCTTTGGACTGCAGCATGGTGGAAAACAGTTAGAGCAAGGTGAGTAGCAAGATGAGGTGCTATTGTCTAAGCCAGGGAGGAACTAACGTGAAATCAAGAAAAACAGATGAATACTATCTACTCTTTATTGAACCTTACTGTGCAAATGCTGTGAATCTTGGCAATAACCCCTTCATTTGGGTACTATCACAGTCCACAAATTATCAGTGAGAAGGATAGTTTAAAGAAACTTAATATTGACCCTCACTGTCTGACAGAAGGCACAGTCTGGAGTCCGAGTCAGGATGTATGATTTCAATGTTTGATCATTGAGCATCACATGTCTGGATGCAGAAAGAGATGAAGAGAACCTGAAACCCCTTCATAGGCAAATAGGAGCCTGTGTTCCCGGTGCTGCTGACAGCATTTGGAGTCAGGAGCTGGGATTCAGGATGAGCCTGACTCCACTTGGGAAGGAGGATGGCCCACCAGGCAACTTTTCCTGCTATTATTATTTACAATTATGCAAATAACTCTCCCTCACTCCCTTTCTTTTTCCTTCCCTCTGAACTGACAATACATATTACAGGAGAAAGAATGCAAGGCACAATAGACAGATTTAGAATAAAAAATTACTCAGCAAAACTTTTTTGTGTCTGTATGTACATGCACATAATGTGTGAAGATGTGTGTTCAGGTGTATATGAATGGATGTTTCTGTGTGCACAGATGCATATGGGAGTGAGTGTGTACATATTTGTACATGAATGTGGAGGCTAGAGGAAAACCTCAGGTGTCATTCTTCTTCCACATTCCACATTTATATTTTTAGAAAGGCCTCTGGCCTGGAATGTATTAAACAGGCTGGGCTGACTGGCCAGCAAGCTCCAAGGATCCATTTGTCTCTGCCTCTCCAGTGCTTAGATTACAAGCTTGTGGAACACCAGTCCCAGCTAGCTTTACATAGGTTCAAATTCAAGTGCTCATTTTGCATGGCAGCACTGTTATTGACTGAACTATCTCTTCAAGCCTAGCAAACCTTTTTTAGAGTGTAACATACATACACAAAATCAAGCAAATCACTGGTGAATTCTCAAAAAGTGAATTCTCACACCTTTGTCTAACTAAACCCTTGCAGCATTTATATAGCCAAGAGATAAACTATTACCAGCCACAAACTATTACCACATAACCCTCTTGTCTCCACTAGATAACCCTCTCATCTCATCACTATTTTCCCTGAAGTGTGACCACCAAACTTCTGAAACTATGTTAGTGTTGTCCAGTTTTTAAAAGATCATATACGTGGACCACATACCACAAATATTTTGTGCCTAGCTCCCATTATTTAGCATTCTTATTTAATATGTTATTTGAAAGTATGAAAATTGAAGCAACAAATAAGCAGTACTACTTAATGTGTTGGATCCACTTCGTAATTTTGCTATAACTTATCTATCCAGTACATTGGCAATGAATATTTCAATTCCTTACAGTGTTTGGTATCGATTGGAGAAAATCTTAGAGCCTAGAAATCCAAAGTGGGAAGTGTAATAGGAAAAAACAAAGGAAGATTCCTAAATGTCTATACCCACAATAGAAGGATAAATGAAAAATACGCTCATTGCAGGGAAAGAACAGGAGAGAAGTCTTGCCTGCCCAGATGGGGCACAGGATGATGGGAAGGGTAATGCAGGTCCTGTGGAAACACAGTTTGTTTTCATGTATCATCGTGATCCAAATTCAAACCTTTTGGATAGTTTTCTCTAGGGAACACAAATTCAGAATTCAAGTGTTTCTAAAAATAAGGAGCTGAGCTCTTAGTCAAGGGTGACAGAGTAGGTAAAGACACGGAACCCCATCGGGGTGGTGTGTGTATAGCTTTTCTTCCATTGGCTTAACACTTAAAATGAAAGACACACAAAATATCACAACCTAGAACAATGATATTATTTAAAGACCATGCAGATTTGAAAAAGAGAGTCAATGAAAGGCTATAAATTCACCACATAAACGCAGGAATTGAAACCTCAATGAGTAGTTGCAAAAGACAACTGAATTGAGCAGAAAGGATGACTCATAAATTAACAGACTAGCAAGTAATTACATATATTAAAACACAGCAAGACAAAGAGGTGGAAAATCTTAAAGAAGATATGATGCAGTGGACTTTAAAGAAAAAATATTTTTAATAACTAAAAATTTTTTTAAATGTTTTATTTTATGTGTATGAGTGTATTGCCTGCATGTAGGTAAGTGCACCCGTGTCGTGAAATGCCTGCCGAGGTCAGAAGAGGCTGTCAGATCCCCTGGAATTGGAGTTATGGACAGTTGTTAGCTGCCATGTGGGTGCTGGGATTCGAACCTGGGTCTTCTCAAGAATAGTCAGTGTTCTTAACCGCTGAGCCATCTCTCCAGTCCCCAGAAAAATACATTTTAATTTTTATGCATTGTAGTTATATGAGATGGGCAGACAGTGATCTGAAAAGCATTGTTTACCACTTTATAAAGGACCTTTATATATGAGACTATAAAATTACATTAAAAGACACTTTAAAATATTTAATTAAATTGGGAGAAATGTCATATTACTGGATAGGGAGTTCAAATATTTTAAAAATAGTAACTGCAATAAAAACCTTAAGAATAAAATAATTCCAAAAATTGTAACTACGACTAAAAAATATCAATAGATCATTATTAGTTTTCAAGACTTTATAAAGTGATAGCAATTTTTGAACAATGTGTATTTATTAAGTGTGATAAATACAGCAAGTATAATAGTTAGCTCAGAAACAGGTCTACTAAAAATATTGTTTACTGATTTCATGGTTTTTTTAGTTTGATCTTTTTATTGACTTATTTTTATTTTATATGTGTGAGTGTTTTGTCATGCAGTGCATCTGTGTCATGTAATGCCTACAGTGACCAGAAAAGGCTGTCGGATCCCCTGGAACTGTAATTACAGACAGTTGTTAGCTGCTATGTGGGTGCTGGAACCAAACTGGGGTCCTCCACAAGAGCAGCCAGCATTCTTAACTATTGAGCCATCACTCCAGACCAGTTTGATTTTTTGTTGTTGTTGTTGTTGAGATACAGTTTGACTCTATAGCCAAGACATGCCATGTAATTACAGCAATCTTCCTGCCTCAGCCTCTCAAATGCTGGAATTGCAGGCATGAGCCCCTGTATGCTGTAAAAATCTTAAATACAGTACTTAAGTTGCAAATCAATAAAGAAGGATGACTCAAAAAATTGATAAAAATATAAAATTAAATATATAATTGGTACCATAACCAAACTTCAACATTAGATGTATTAAAGACATGAATAATTTAAAGACAAATTTTTTAAGTTTTTATTAGCAAAGATGAGTTATACATCATAAGGGTCTCATTATATCTCCATGCAGGTATAGCGTGCATTTTGATCACTCTCCTTCCCCTCCAGCTCCCAGCTGCTCCTTCTGCTTTCTTCTAGTATTTCTTGCTGTTGTTTTTGTTGTTGTTGTTTTGTTTTGTTTTTAAATTTATTTTATTTTTTTAAATATCTGTATGTATATGTGTCTGTGTGTGTTTGCGCACATGACTGCCAGGCCCCCAAAGGCTAGAATGTCTTCAAATGCCCTGGAGCTGGAGTTACAGGATGTTGTGAGCCACCTAATATGGGTGCTGGGATCCAAACTTGGGTCCTCTGCAAGAGCAGATGTGCTCTTGATCCCGAAGCCATCTCTCCAGCCTCCTAGTCACAGCCATCCCACAATGTTTTCTTCTTAACGATTCAAGGAATTTTATTAGGGTTTCTTCCTAGCACCTGGGTGAGGGGTTATTTGCAGGAGCGTGGCCACTTTACCTGTGGCTACATCACTAGAGAAAATATCTTTCTCCCTCTCCAACTATTAACTCCCAATAGATCCTCATGAAGTAATGAGGCCTTATAGGCCCCTCCCCAATCCAAGACAGAATGTGGACAGGCCCAGATTTGTGCAGATTTTGTGTAAGTAATCACAGCTGCTCTGAGTTCATGAGTGCAAGAATGCTCAGGCATAAAATCAACACCAACTTCACCCCCTCCAGGGCTCAGGGAACATTGTGGAAGTGGGGTGGGTACATGTAAGCCAGAGGAATGGGTGGAGTGCTGTGGAATAAAGTCTTCCAGACGTGAAAGGCCATTGCACTGCTGGATTCACAGCAACTGTGATTACCAGCACAAGAGCTCTGCAAGACTTGAAACAAAACTAGAGGCTATACATATTGATACCGAACAGCATTACAGTATTTAACATCATTCAGAAAATGTTATAGCACAGCCTCTGAGTCCAAACAATTTCACACAGGAGCAATTTTTGCAAATGTGTATCAAAACATGTTCAAAGCCATTCATAACAACATTATTTATTCCCTGCCAAAAGTTGGGAATCAGTTCAATTTTCCATCTACAATATAGAAACAAATTTGAAATGTTCTTATAATGAAATAGTATTTGGTGACAAAAGTACAAATAAATGCATAAGTAAAATATTTCAAAACATAGTATTACAAGATAATGAATATATGATTTATTTTATATATAAAGTTCAAAAATAAAACTGGCCAGTACTTTTAGAAATATAAACACTCACAAGTAAAATTCCTGTAATGTGAGAAGATATTTACAATATCTTATCTAAAAGAAGAAAAGAACAAATATAAACAATAAGGAAAGAATCCAGAAAAAATTTCAAATTGAGTCCAAAATCTCTGGGAGAATTTTATTCTACAAAATGAGTAATGAATATCTGAGTTAACTTTATTTTTTTTTTTAAATCATTCATGCTGGATGTGATGGTACACGCCTTTAATACCAACACTTAGGAGGCAGAGGCAGGCAGAATTCTGTGAGTTCAAGGCCAGCCTGGTCTACATAGTAAGTTCCAGGACAGCTGGGGCTTCAGGGAGACCCTGTCTCAAAAAAATGACCAAAAAAAAAAAAAAATCATTCATATGGCTGAGTGTGGTAGCACACACCTTTAATTCCAGCACTTAGGAAGCAAAGGCAGGCAGATTTCTGTGTGATTGAGGCCAGCATGGTCTACAGAGTGAATTCCAGGTCAGCTGAGGCTACAGGGAGACCCTGCCTCAAAAAAAAAAAATCATTCATATGAATCATACACACTTTCACTGCTATAATGTTTTTGTACCAGTAGAACTACAGAGGAAAAATGGAAATAAAGCTTATGAGTGAATGAGAACCTCGTAACTATGAGAAAAAGTACTTGAAAATTGTATGTTATTAACCTAATGGTTGACAAAGGCTGCTTTATCTGTGAACATTAGGCCATACATAGAGTGAAGACAGAGTTACACCCTAGGAATGAAAGCGAGCCAACCACTTTCCCATGTATTATATCTTCCTTTTAAAAAATAATATATGCTTATTATTTAAAATTTATGCTATGGACAACAAAGTGTTATCTAAGAAAGCTAGTGTTGCAAAAAATATTGCTCAAAATTCATAACTGCTAACATGGGCTGATCTCACATGAAGAGGAACAAATGAATCAAAAGATGATGTTACATACTCTGCTTTTAAATTATGAGGTTTTGCTGGGGGTGGAGGCACACATTTGTAATCTCAGAACCTGGAGCGGGTGGCAGATTCAGGAATATCAGCATTTCAAGGTTAACCTTGCCTACATAGTGAACTCAGGCTACCTGAGACCCTGACTCAAAAACCCTAAAGAAACAATAAAAATTTAAAAAGCATTGAATCTAATTTTACATGAGTTTAGCAGAAAAAAGGAAGCAAAAGTAAATTACAAAGCGACACTGAAATGATCATCCGTCTCCTCATCTTAGCCTATGGTCCTGTCATTATTTTTCACAAGATGAGCATGGTATATTTTTATTTCTTTATATCCAATATTCTACTTGCATAGGCTTTTTATGGCCTCTGTTACATTCTTTCTCATGCTTAACATGAGACACAAGCTTAAAAGTAAGGTATTTCACAGATTGTCTAAAAATACAAATTATATTTTCTCAATAAAATTTTCTCTGTTTCTAGACATTTTGGCAATTTGTATTTGCTATAACAAAGTATGATCGGAACTCTACTTATTTCTTATTGACTTTATCTAACTAATTTTATTGTCCTCACAATCACATGATAAGCCATAGCAGATGGCAGATTGTGTGCCTGCCTCATATATGTACATGTGTGTGACTGCCTTGTGTATGTGCAAGTGTCTTCCTTCTCTGTGTGTGTAGGTGTCTGCATCATGTGTGTGCATGTGTGTGCCTGCCCTGTGTGTATGTGTGTCTGCATCATGCGTGTCTGTATGTGTGTGTGTATTTATAATTGTGTGTGTGTATGTGTGTGTGTGTGTGTGTGTGTGTGTGTGTGTGTGCATGAGCTGTAAGGTAGAAAGGGAGGTTGGTATGAAATTTTCTGGTTCTCTCTCTATAGAACTATCTCTTTCTTTTGTCATGTGACTTATACTGAGGTTGACTCCATTCTAAGTATAACCCAATCCTAAAGATTACATCAGCGATTATAATCACTGATTTATTAGAAGCAAATTTGGGGTCAACCTGAATTTCTACAACTTACTCCTGTCCTCCCCTCCCAGCTATGTGTAATTCTGCCCCAGCTGTGTGCAGACTCGGGAGGTGCTAGCCAGAGTATACAGAGCGTGGAAGGTTAGCTGAAGGAAGGATGACTCCATGTTTGTGCTGTGCTGGTCTTTCACCAGGTTGACATGGGTGGTTTTTAATGATATAACTGCTTGAGCATCATATATGCTCTTGTAAGTAGGCCAAATCAACCAAGTACGTCACCAACTAGACTTGGACGGTGTTCTTTTTGTTCTGTTTTTAATGTCCTGTCTGGGGTGAGTGCACATTTGTTCACATCTCCCTGGGAAAAGTTCACAAAACAATGTCACATACCAAATCATGTGTTCCTTCAGTGTGCTGAAGCAATACTTAAAATTCAGCTTTCCAAAAGAGAAATTAGAATTATTCTTTAAATTTATATAATTTCCAGCATTCTGAAAGTAGGTTTATTTCTGGATGGGGGAACGTCCAGAGAGGGTGGCAGCAGTTTCCTTGGAGGGCTCACAGGGGCTTCTCATGTGAAACTGACATTTATTTCACAAATTGCCCTACACTTTGCCTTGCTTCCCTAAAAATGATTTTCCCAATGGTACTATGGCTGTGTAAGACATACCCAATCGAAAGAGTTCAGCTGTCATCATGATTGACATGGATCACTGAACAATTGACTAGACTGTGATGATCAGTATTGATTGTAAATGTGTCTGAAATTAAAATACAGGACATACTGTGGACTATTGATTTTATGAATGTGGAACACTGTCATTGAACCATGCGTTTTAACCCCCATGCTGGTTACCTCATCTTATGAAGACCAAAACTTCTTTTTTTCCTCCATTTTTCTTTCAAGGGAATTTCAAACAATTACATGAAATATGGAAGTAAAATTTAAGATACTCTGAATTTGATGTTTTTAAAAGGCGAAAATAAAATATACTTAAAATCACGCCTATACATAAATATATTAGGTGATTGTACTAATTAATGTGTACATGTATATGCCTTAAGTCTCTCATATAACTATGAGAGTAACAGCAATGTCAATCAATTTATTCAATAGCTGTTGATTAAGCAGACTCTGCCACATGTCAGGTACTTTCTAGGTATAGAGATGCAATTGTGTTGTGTCTTCTGTTCTTAGTCTAGTAGGGGACACAAACCTAGAGGAATAATCAAACGGTAAATGTAAACTTTGGAAGAGTGGAATTGAATTGCCTGTGCGGACTCTGGTGGGTACAGAGTAGGGGAACTGGCTCGATCAGGCTGAGGGGGTGAAGTTCACTGAGGAAATGACTATGAGCTCAAGTATAACATTGCAGTCAGATTTCACTCAGGAAAAATAATTAAAAGAGAAGAGTGTAAAAACAACCCAGACTAAAGAAAACAGGCAGAAAACAGGAACTGGTGAGGGGAAACACAAGGCTGGAGAGAAGCAGAGACAAGCGAAGGCAGAAGCTTTTGCCCCCTTGTGTCTAAGGCAGCTCCAGTTTCATGGACTGTTCCACTATAATTAATAATACAGTCTTTCCCCCGAAAACACATCCCAGTTTACTGAGGAAACTGTAAGATCACTATTTAAAGGTTATGTTATAGATTTTCGTCCTTAACAGTAATGGGAAATCGTTTTAAGCAAGAAAAATACAAGAATACACTTTGCTTTTGAAAAACTTGTGCAGGCCACTAGATTTACAAAGTGGGGGGGGGGGGCAGTGGTAAGTTCAGGGAGACCAAATGGCTGATTCAGGAATCAGGAAAAGGATGGCGGTTACAGAGACGTGATGATGCTGCAGCTGCAGAGGAGGAACCTAAGGCATCTGTTGCACACTGGGCCGGTCATGCTGGTCTCCACCTGGACATGCAATCAGGTGGGCGGTGAGGCATCATGGGACTGCTTGCTACCCTGAACCAAGAAGAATCCTGTCCAAAGAGTGAGAGAAGATTCCAAATTGTGTCATCTGGGGAATGATGAGGCTAGGTAAGGGCTCCCATGTTCCATCATAATATTATTAAGGGGTGCAAAGCCTCAAAGGATCTGGTCCTGTAGAGGATGGTCTGACACATCTAGTACAGTTAAAAGCTTTAGGGGAGTGTTTCTAAGGACTGAACATGGAGTTCATAAGTGCACATCTCCGCAAGGGACATGAGGATTTTACCTGTGTGCTCAGACTAAAATGACTTCTTTAATCTGCCCTCAGGCAAGATGTACTAGAGTATAGGTTAATGAATCGTAAACTCCTTAGGGTGGGTTATAAGCAATTTATAGCAAAGCATTTCTGAACAATCAAGTTTCACCTCAAACCCAAAAGGTCATGGAAACATGTGTGAACCTTATTTGAGAGGAAAGAGAGAAAGGGAACAACATGGCTACCCTTTGGGATGAAGAGTGAAGAAAAGGGGAAGAGAAAGCTGGCTTAGCTAAAATTAATGCAAGAAGTATCACCATCTCACAAAGTTGGGGAATCTTCATAGGCTCACTAAGGGACAGTACAGATGAAATTTGCATATTTTGGTTTATCTGTCAGCCCTCATCACAGAAGCTTCTTTTTGCAGTAGATAGTGTTTAATACAGAGACCCACAACTGGTCAGTGGTGCAGAGTTAAAGAGACTGTGGAATCATCAACTTTAAATGGGACATCTATATAACACTCCCTCTCCCCAAGGCTCATGGATCATTGCAGAAGAGGAGGTTAAAAGATGAAAGCCAAAGTTAGAAAGCCACCACAGTGAAACAGTATTTGCTAGACATGACAGGGCCATTGCACACGAGCTAAAAGCAGTTGTGACTGTATGAACAAGATCTGCAGAAGACCAAGCCATTCAAAACCCTAGCATGGGCGGGGGGGGGGACTCATCAAGTCCCACCCTTAGCTAAGAAGCCTATTGACAATTGATGATTGCTAGAGGAAGAGAAAGTAAGTTTTATTCAGGAATTCACCCCCTGAGAGTAGATGATTCTATACCCATACACATTCAGGTAGCACTAAATGGACACTGTTTTATATTAAAGGAGAAAAATAACTGGTTAGGAAGAAAAGTGGTGGGAGGATAGGTGAGGACTTGAAGGGGAAGGAATGGAGGCTGAACCTGGCCAAAACACATTATATGCACGTATGAAATTCTCAACAAAAATAAATATTAAGATTATGGGTAAATAGCTGTGATGTCTCTTTTTCCTTTGATGATGCAGATTCAATCCCAAATGAAATTCTTGTACAAGTCTTGGTATTAATCTCTTGTTGTGTTACCGCCCTAAGAATGAATGGTGCAAATGTTAATTAATGAAAGGTATTTGGATCATGGTAGATCTATGTGATTATTTCATTTGTGGGAAGAATGAACTTAGGGGAACCTATCTCCCTTCTCTCACTGAAGACCATGAGGATATCTGGGGAGATTTTCTGAAACTTATGGATTTGATCCTAAGAAAAATTTCAAATTCCTTGGTTTTAAGATGCAATACAAGAAACTTCAATGAACACAGTGGAATTAAGAAAGGTATGCTATACCTCAAGATATGTTTGGTTTGGTTTAAATCCAAAATGTCCCCACAGGCTAAAGTTTTAAGCTGGTGGCACTATTTTGGGAGCTTATGAAACCTTTGAGAGATGAGACCTGACTAGCAGACATAAATTCCAAGGGGCCAAGTTTCTGCCGCTCCCTCTGCTTCCCAGTCTACCATGATATGAACAGCCTCTGGCCTCTGCCACACATGTCTGTCTCCATATACTGAGCCATTTGGGCATGCTTTTCCCACCATGGTGGACTGAAACCAATACTCAAAATAAAATTTTGTGCCTTTTCTCCTCCCAACTTCATTTTCTTTTCAGTCAGATATTTGGTTGCTGCAACATGAAAGGAATTAATACATCACCTAAATCATCTCTCTTAACCTAGTAGGAAAAGGCAAAGAAAGATTTCCTAGAAGTTGGTTGATACAGTAGATGTATTTCATCTTCCAAGTATTGAGGATTTTACTATGAGTATCTTAGTGGACACAAAAAGAGTATGATAGTAATTCTTTTAATTAAAAAAAAAATAAAGTCATTCATCCAGTCAACTATTAACCACTGGGCTAATATTATGTGCATATAACAGTGTTATATAACAGTAATTAAAGCTCTAGACATGAAAAATATGGTTCCTCTATTCATGGCACTTACCCTCTCCTGTGATATATGCCAAACAGACAGAAGACAGGAAAAGAACAAACATATAGACAAATAAGCAAAGTAATGACTGGTGTTAAGAAAACAAAGTAGGTGACTTAACTGGCCTCTGGAAAATACGGAAAGGGAAGACTTCTCATTGGAGATGAGTGGTAACCTGATGCCTAAGTAGAAAATAGCAGCCATTTGGAACTGGAAGGGCCTTTGTACTGCAGGAAACATGAGAGAGTGGAATATCCATATCCTTGAGGTGGACCAAGAAATGTAAAAGCGTGAAAAGATGAGATTAAAAAGCAGAAAAAAGGAACCAGATATTCTCAGAATTTATGGTTGCTTCCAAATATAATGGAAGCTGTTAGAAAATTCAAACAGAAGAACTTCACGGATTAAAAATCTCTCTGGTTTCAGTTTTAAAAATGCACTATGGAGGTGATGATCGGTGCAATGGCTCAGTGGGTAATGTGTTTGCTGCACAAACATGAGGACCTGAGTGTGGGCCCTTAGTGCTCACACAGAAAACTGGGCATGAATGTAGGTATCTATAGCCTCAGCATTTTAGGGCATACATAGGTAGATTCCCAGAATCTCACTAGTCAGCCAGCCAGTCTAGCCAAACAGTAAGCTCCAAGTTCAGTGACACACCCTGTCTCAAAGAGCAGATAGAGAGTAATAGAGAAAGATACCCAATATCCATCTCTGGCCTCCATACACACCAGCACACACATGTATGTAATACTAACACACACACACACACACACACACACATTAAATAAATGTACTTTATTGAGTATCAATAATCCAAAGTCCAACTGCTGATTTCATGTTGTTATAGAGAGCTGTGTATCACATTAGTTCACAAAGTATGTTCAACATGATAACTAATGAACTTTTTTTTTGCCCTTGGTTTAGGTCATTTCTGAAGGTAAGCTGAATATTTATTTTATTATGAGTATCAAAAACCTTTCTCAGTAATAGAGATCCACAAACAAGATTTTACACTGTACTCGCACCAGAGCTGGAGTCACTTAAACATGCTTACATTTCACTTTCAAAACTTAAGAGTTTTTCCAACAAACTTGTTTCTGCCACCAGAAGATCATAAGAGCTTTACAAGGTCACAGCTAAGAAATGATGCAATCTGGTTTAAAATTCAGGCAGCTCTGATTCTAGAATACTTTCTCTCAAATTTGCTAACATTGTGAGTGCTCAATACATGTTAGTTCTTCTAGTAAGGACTAAGCAAAAATTCTGGGAAAAAGTGAGTCAATATTCAGAGATTCTGGACTGTAGTTAAGTTTGTAGTATATTAAACTTTGAGAAAAAAGATATATGAGTATTGCTAGTTTTATCACCTGTGCTATGCATACCTACCAGAATATTTCATCAATAATTTTGGGGGTTTTCAATTTGTTTGTTTGTTTGTTTGTTTGTTTGTTTGTTTTGACAGGGTATCCCTGTAGCCTCAGTTGGCCTAGATCACTATGTAGACCAGACTGGCCTTGAACTCAAAGAGATCTGCTTGCCTCTGCCTCCCAAGTGATGGGATTAAAGGTATTGCAGCACCACACTCAACCAGTAATTCTCTTAAATTGCAACATCAAAGAAGGTTTTGGAGTACCAAATAACATTACATGAATTTAAACATATATTCCTTTAGTGCAAAGTTTCTTGTCAGCAGAAGCAGACTAATAATCATTACATTTTGACAACCATTTAGTTCACTGTGCCCCCAACCCTTTTATGTTAATCATCATGCTAAAAGTAGCTTGCTCATATTTGGAAACCAAATTAGAACTAAATCTTAAGTTCTCTGATTGTAATGTATTTTCTTAAAACTTTCACTAAATTTGTTCTTGGACAGTTTCACATATGTGTATAATGTCTTCTGAGTCCTCTTATCCTCTAGACTCTGTTATCTTCCTCCCACTCCATCAACCTCCCTTCCTCTTTACAAGTCCCTTTACTAGACCCTTCTCTTCCTCTTTTGTTTGTGACCCACTGAGTTTAACCAGAGCCATCGGTGTGACCATGAGTATGGAACTATCTGTTAAGAGTCTGATGGGCTCACCAGTGCACATACAACCGAAGACATTGATGACCCCTCCTTGAAGATCTATCATTTCTGTGCTCGGTCCAGTTCATAATACTTGTCAGTTATTGGTATTGTCTATTTTACCTTCTTTTTTGAAATGTGAGATATTTAAGAACACACACATACACATACACACACACACACACACATATACACACACACACACACACACACACACATAAAACAATATGTCTCCAACATCCCTTCCGTTACATGTGAACTATTTTCAATTTTCAGTGGAATAGAAGTGAAGATCCAGATTTAAGCCCACATGCTTAACAGGATCACCTGATTTTTGACAAAGGAGCCAAAAACACGTTGGTGGGGGGAACCACATGTTCAACAAGTGCTGGTCAAACTAGATAGCTGTACATAGAAGAAGGAAACTAGATCCTTATCTCTCACCCTGCACAAACCTCAACTCCAAATGGAACAAGGACTTCAAAATAAGACCCGATACCTTGAATCTAACAGACGAGAAAGTAGGGAATATATTGGAACTTACAGGCACAAAAAAGGACTTCTAAACAGGACCCTGGCAGCACAGGTAATACAGTCAACAACTGACAAAGGGAATCTCATGAAACTAAAAGCTTCTGTACTTCAAAGATAGCATTCTCCGAGTGAAGAGACAACCTAAAGAATGGGAAAAATCTTTACCAGCTATATATCTGACAGACAGTATCTAGAATATACAAAGAACTCAAAAAACTAAACTCCAAAAAACCCACACCCCAATTAAAAATTGGAGCAAAGAGGTGAGTGAACAAGGCATTCTTAAAAGATGAAATGCAAATGGCTGGAAAAGACTTTTTTAAACATATAGTATCTTTAGTCATCAGGGAAATGCAAAAAAATTTAAGAACTATATGGCTGGCTTAGAGTTTTTAGCTTAAAGACTAACCAGGTTAGTTTTTAGCTTAAAGATTAACCAGGTTAACTGGTTCCACAATATGTTAAATAAGAAGGAAAATGGACCAAGCAGTTCCCTTTTGGCAATCCAGAATGTTCTTAATATTGTTTAATCAGCTGACAATGTAAGTCTGGCTTCATGCAAAGCATTACAGTTCTAATACAGATTTGTCACAGGGTGGGAGAAATGGCATCATAATTTTCCCTAACTTCTTGCTGTTGTGTTTCTTGCAACTCAGATTTTTAAAAAATCCTCACTGGAAGGTTTCCTTTTGCTTTTTCCTATCGAATGGTAAATTGATATGCTCTGTTTCCATATATTGTTACTATGATGTGACAGATTTCTGAACAATTTTCTTTACCAATTACTTTCAACCTCAAATGAACTGAAAGATATCTTTTTTCATATTCTAAGACACTTTTTCAACATGAAGGTAAAAAGGAATGACTTTATTATATTATAAAGCGACACAGTAAAATTCAATAACACAATTTGTGACCAGTTTGAAAGAGATGAGTGAGGAAGAAATGAAGAGCTTTTGGCACCGAGAGTGTCTGCCTCTTGCTTTGATATCTTTTCTAGCCCTGCAGTAGCAAGTTGGGTCACCTCTCCTCCTCACAGGCTGTTCATTTACCATCTGTCAATGTTGAAAAAACACAAAGAATATTATGCAATTATTCTCTGTAAGAAAAACATGAATGCAAACTTTCTCAGAACTAAAACTTTCTCAAGCATAATCAGTTGCAAGCAGTTCTTTTAAAAAGTTTATGTAGTGTTTTCCACTAAAACTTTCTCAAGCATAATCAGTTGCAAACAGTGGTTTAAAAAAAAATTTATGTAGGGGTAGAGGGTTATGGATGGGGGAGAGGGCCTAAATTTGATTTAGAACTGTTGTGTGAAATGTACAAAGCTCAATAAATTTTTTAAGTTAATATGAGATTTTCTGCATGTCTTCATACTTATTCCACTAGCAGCAAAGACAAGAACCCTGCACATCCATGCAGCAAAATGCTCTGCAGTGTTCCAAAAATTGCAAAATGTCCAATTTTTTTTGGTGAGAAAAAAGTTTTAGAAAAGATGTTACATCAATCAGAATATACTTAGACTACTATTATGTTCAGTAAGCACATATATATTTGTATACAGACATACAATGCATGATTTAGGACTAGATACGAGCCTAATTCACAACACACACACATATTTGTCTACAGACATATAATACATGATTTAGGAACAGATATGAACCTAATTCACAACACCAGAGGCAAAGGAACATTTTCTTTCAAAGAAATATACATCATTTTTTGTGTGTCTTGGCAGGTACGAAATTCAATCAAGTTTGAGATTTTCATCTACTTCTTTTAGATTATGCAATGTGGTGTTAGTAGCCAACATTATAAATACCTGAACAATTAAAAGCCTAATTCTTAATTTAGTTTTTAAGAGTGAGCCCAAACTCAGCGAATACTTGTTCCCACACCGTCTGTCTCCAGGAGCTGTGCTGAAGGGACTGTCTCATGGAACTCTGTCCCAGGAACTATATCCTGAGTCCGAGTCTGGCCCCACCCATAACTGTATTCAAAATGGTTTCTCCACTTCCAATTGGGGAAGTACAAGTTTGGTTCCACTCTGATCTTAACAGACCTAATCTTAACAGCCTTTTCATCCCTAGTTCTAGACTATTTCATTCACCTAAGGTCAGTCATCCTTCCCGACCTCCACTGTGTGCAGTGGAGATGTGGCTGCCTTTCAACACTATAACATGTTAATTCTCAAGCAAGTCCACATTCATTCATTCATTATCTTTTTTGGGTAGAGTACCTAATTGAGGTTGCCTAGGAAATAAGATCAGTTGCCAAGGTCACAAGACACAAGAGCACATGGTTTTGCTAGGGTTAATTAAAAGTCAATAGTCCAGATTATATCCATTTGTAAAGGTTGGTTCCACAATGCAATAGTTTTGGAGGCTTGAAGGTCATGGAACTTTGGAAAGAAAGCATTGTGAATAAGCAAAGCAAACACAAAAGTCAGGAAGCTGTACTAAATGAAAGTAAAATAAAGATACATGACAAACAACACATGCCAAGTGTAATCCTTAATTAGATTATAATTCAGGCCCAGGGAGAAGGAAGAGTCAGCAGAAAGGTACTGGGGGACAGTTGCATTAGATAACAGAACTCTATCATGGTTAATTTGTTGTGACAATGGTTTAGTGTTCAAGTAAAAAGAATATTCTTATTCTAGGGAAATATATGTTGAATTATTTTATTTATGTTTTATTTGAAAGATATAAAGTAAATGAAGTAAGAACAATGGGTAAATTTAGATGAATATTCATGTAGGTATTCATCATTCTGTGTGGGTTTGAAATTTTTGAAAAGAGATTTTTTAAATTTAAATATACATAATATAAATTTGAGTGCATGTGTATAGCTGAAGGCTATATAACAAAAATCACAGTGCTAGACAAGAGAAACCTCCCTCTGAGGTGTTGATCAGGTTAGCCCAAGGACTCCCAAAATAATGCAGGCTATTGCCACAGCCCTTAGTTTCTTCCCAGAACTTGAAGGCTATACCCTATTGCTGAAGACACAATATACTATGGATATAGGACTTGGAGAAACTGAGATGGAACTGACCTGGAAGCCTCCTCCTGAAGACCATTTCTCATAATATCAGAACTATGCAAGCTGCTATAGGAGAAAGTCAATTAATTGTCCCGCTCAGCTGTAAAGCCTAATAACCACAACAATTCTCTCTATTGGTACAGTTGTGGCACTTTTACCTTGTGGGTAACCAAGAGCTATCTAATTGGACTTACAGCCTGCTCAATGGGAAGAAATTGGTGTGTGGTACTATAACCAAAGCCAAGTACACATGGTTACAGAGGACATAGGCCCTAGAGAAGACGTTACTTCTGTCACTTCCCTAGACAAATGTCATTTCTTACCATATTCTAAATATGTATTCTTATATTTAGAGACAAGTATACCTCTAACTACTCATCAAAGACATTTCTTTTTGCAACAGATGGAGACTATTAACAGTTCCACAACTGCTCAAATGCAGAAAATAAATGACTTTGAGGTGCCAGCCTTAAGTGTACATACACAATGCAACCTGTACACCTTAAGGCTCAAGGAATATTGTGGAAGAGGTGGTGAAAAGAATGTAAAAGCCGGAGGGACAAGACAGCTGCTGCTTCTTAATGTAGTCTAGATACAATAGAAATCAATGAAATACCCACAGTATGGTAGTCTATCTAACAAGATCTGCATAATGGCATAACCAGTTGACCTGCCAAGGTGAAAAGGGGATTTTCATGGGGTCCCACCTCAAGATGAAGACTATGGCAATAAATGGATGCTGAGGGGGCGAGAACCAGTTTTTTCCAGGTACTAACTCCCTGAGAGGTTATCTTATCTAATTCCTAAACACAGGTACACAAGAGCACCACTAAATGACTTAGTGCATTATATATATGTGTGTATGTGTGTGTGTGTGTGTGTGTGTGTTTATAAATGTATGTATGAGTATGTAACAGTAATCCAAGTAGACAACAACAAATTGAGAAGGGGGAGTGGGACAGGGTGTGGGAGAAGCTGGGATAGGGACTGGAAGGAGCAGCAGTAATGCAAATCCTTGGGTATGAAAGTCTCAGAAATTTTAGAAAGGTTTTTTTGTTTGTTCGTTTGTTTGGGTTTTGTTTTTGTCTTTTTGAGATAGAGTCCAGCTGAGTCCTACTCACTATGTAGACCAGGTTGGCTTCGATCTTACAGAGGTCTGCCTGCCTCTGCCTCCTAAGTACTGAGACTAAAGGCCTGGGGCACCACATCCAGCAGACTAAAGAAAGGTTTTTAAAAGGTTAAAAAAAAAAAAAAGTGGATTTTTTTTTTAAGACACTATGTAGTCCAGACTGCCCTGGAATTCTCAATCCTTCTGCCTCAGTCTCCCGAGTGCTAGGATTACAGGTGTATGCCACCACATCTCGTTTGAAAAACAAATTGCAAACAGAAGGTAAAAATTACATAAAAGTAACTAAAGCCAAGACTGGAGAGATGGCTCAGTGGTTAAATGTGCTTGCCGTTCTAGCACAGGCCTAGAGTTGAGTTCCAAGGACCCATGTTTAGTGACTCACAAGCACCTCTTCTAACCTCCTCAGGTACCCCCCCCACACACACATGGAAGACACTCATAAAGACACATCACATAAAAAAATATAAATAACTCCTTTAAAAACTAAAGTCAAAAATTTTAAATCTAAAATGAAGAAATGGAAGACTCAATTTTGTATGTGTATGTATGAGGGGGGGCGATCCATGAAGGGTTAGAGTGGTCGAATTTTCATGATCCTTCTATAGCTCAGTATATAGCTACATTTTCTATGGAATTGATTATTCTGCTACATTAATAAATATAGGGAAAGGGAAAACTCAAAGCATATGTATGAAATCACAGATAAATGATGGGTGTGAGTGTGTATTTCTATGTATCTGTGAATGTGTTTGTATTTGTCTGTGTGTGCATCTATGTGTGTGCATGTGTGTCTGTTTCTCTGTATGTATATTTGTGTATACATATCTGTGTGTTTCTGTAGATCCCTGTATATGTCTCCGCTTCTGTGTGTCTCTGTTATGTGTATCTTTGTCTATGTATATGTCTGTGTTTATGTGTGCATGTGTGTGTGTCTGTGTATGTGTCTCTGTGTATATATGTTTGTGTGTGCATATGTGTGTATGAGTGTATGTCTCCATGTGTCTGTGTGTCTCTCTGTGTACATGTGTCTGTGTATGTCTATGGGTGTTTGTGTGTCGGGGGGGGTTCTGGGTCTGGGTCTGGTTCTGGGTCTGGGTCTGTGTGCATATGATAAGCACAGCATTCTTCCACCTGAGTCATCTATGTTGCCAATTTATAGCCCTTCAGCCCTCAGACTTGCTGCCTATTTTAAAACACAGGAATACAGCCCTGAACTCTCAGTTATTCTATTCATTGTTGGAACTGCTTTTCGTGCAAGGCAGATTTTAAATAGCCGATAAAGTGAATCTATGCCCTTCCAGGCTGGAAAACTGTACTACCTGGTCCCTGGTCTAAGTCATACACTTCTACATTTGAACCTTTACAACTGTATTTTAAAATACAGTTTTCTGTATATTTTCTATCTTTTATAGGAAAGTAAAAGAAAAATAGAAATAACTAACCTTAGGTACAATGCACACACTGTTCAAGGCTCACTTTTTCCAGGCTTTGCCTCATTAAAAGAAAGCTACATAGGTTGGCCTTCTAGAAAGAAGGAAAGCATAAATAAAATAAGAGCATAAATAACAAAGAAAAACTAGAGATTCATTTCAAACAGCACACAACAGCACATTAGGACAGATGGGCAAAGTGTTTGTTGAGACTTATTTTACATTATGCAGTACTTGTACAAAAAAATGTGAGCTAACTTTTCCAGGAATCACAAAACACATTTGCTGAATCATTCCCTAATTTTCACTGGTGCTTTGGGAGAAATCTGTCAAGTACTTTGGAGTCTCTAAATTCAGGTTCAGAAAGGTTAATTGGCTTGCCAAGTAGCACAGCACACCTCAGCAAATTCCTGGGAAGAAAAAATATATATAATAAAAGCAAAGTTCTATACTTGAATCTTTGAGTCTTGATTGACCTCACTCAAAAGAGTAACAAGAATTTTCTCAGGGACCTTTGCATGAATTAGAACCTCTCGATTTTTAGAAAGAAGCAGCAGCAGCCCCCACCTGGAAATGATGTGTTCCTAACTGGCTTTGCGGATTACCTCTGCCTACTTGAGGAAGGAAACCCACGACAGCTGCTAACCTTGGGTTTAAAAGGGCTTTAGGATGCTGGATCAGGAACATGCAGAATCTTCAGATCCACTAATGTGGTGCGTCATTGTTTTGATAAAAAGCAGCCAACAGATTTTCTCCTGTTGCTTTTAGCAATTTAGACTTTAAAGAAACAAGGACTGAAGTGGGTAGAAGGCTCAAGTCTCTTTCAGCTTCTCTTGTGTGAGCTGAAATGGAAGAGCTGGCAAAGACCCTGCCTTCCCCCCTCCTCCAAGGCTCCCATCCCTGTATGGGAGATAGGAAAAGCCCAGCACTTTCTTCCTCTCTCTCTCCCTACACGTCTTTGTTTCTGTCTGTCTAGCTTCGGCATTAGCTATAAAGAGTTCTGGAGCACAAATCCTACTGCAGAATGTATCCTGCCCTGGCACAAGGTGGTAGCTGGCCAATTGATTGCAACACTAATCAGTCACTAGGCATGGGCTGTCTCAGGCAGTGGCATGTCTTTGGGGGTTCCAAATAAGGTGGCTTCTATGGGAGTAGGGGGAGCAGTCCTCTCAAAGGGAAAAGTAAACCAGCAGCCGAGGTGTGTGCTTATACTGTCTTGGTAAAGGAGACCAGGACAGGGAAGCACAACCAAACAGCAACTAGACATCTGAAAGTAGGTTTATGTCCTTCAGTATGAAAACATCTAGACTCTGAGCCGCCACATGTGTCATGTACCACTAAGCATAGCAGTCACTAAATAACCATTAGGTCCAATTGATGGTCTCTGTCTCTCTGTCCACATATCTACTTGTTCTATCAGTTATGGAGGAAGAAGATTAAAACTTGTCTTTTTATTCCTGACATTTTGCTTTACATACTTTGAAATATTGTTAGAGGAATGCACATTTAGGACTATCACGTGTTCTTAGAAATGGACCCCTGTATCATTATGGCATAGTAATCTTTGGGAGATTTCTTAATTTTTTTTATTTTGTTTCAAATTAATTAATTGAAAATCATGTTTCCATGCTTTTTAACAGGGAAGAACCAAGGGAGGAGTGGAGCACAGAAGGGAAGAAAGCAAAGTGTTTCCTTGACTTTTTCCTCCATTTCCATCCAGTGAGGCATGATAAAGCCCACGCTGACCCTGTGAGCTAACTCATGCTGACCCTGTAAGATATCATCCATGCTGACCCTGTGAGGTATCCCCTGCTAACCTTGAGATATACCTGATGATGACCCTGTGAGAAATCCATGTTGACCCTGTGTGATGTCTATGCTGACCCTATGTGATACATTATGCTGGCCTGTGAGATGTCTATGCTGACTCTGTGGGTATCGCATGGGGACCCTGTACAAGTTGCTTGTCTCAGTGTCGCACTTGAAGAAACTCACAGGGCATTAACTACTAGCCAGTAAGTCTTTCTAGAACTCCTGCTTCATGCCTTCCCTCAGAATCTGAGCCTGTTCAGGTTCTTGTTATATATACAGTGTCCCAGGCTTTATTTGTTCTTTTTGGCTGAAATTGGATCATGCTACATCTTCATCTGACTACACAGTCTCAGCAGTTCTTTCTTTTAGAAAACTGTTGCTTTTAAAAGGAAGTCAGGGTAAAGAGCATGTTCTGCACAATATAAACAGCTGCACATCTTGGTGACCAGTTTCCATGCTGTTCCAGGAGCTTGCTAAGATCCTAATTAGCTATACTGGGCAGGCACACATCCAGATTTCCTAACAATGACAGGGCACATGTCCTTTTTAGCACTTGGTTTTTGTTATAAAGCAACATAAATAATAGAGGGATTTTAAGAGGCAATTTTATGTGGTATAATAATCCAGGGTGTGGTGTTGTTCTTATTTTTAATGTTGCTGCTTTGACATTTTAATAGTTTTTCTCTGGCAACTTTATTTACAACAGATTCAACTTTGCACACCGATATTTGTCAAAATCAAACCTTCCTCCAGAACCCGGGTTTATCCAGGTTCTTCCAAAGCTGCACTAGACATATCCCTCATTAGGCATCTGTTTATTCCAAAACACACACATACACAGGGGATAGAATTAGATAACACTTTTTTGGCTTACTAAGTGGGGTAGACTTAGTAAATATGGTACTCGCTTTTCAACTGATTCTGCCATCTGTCAGCAAACTTACTGCTTTTAGCAGGAGTTTTTCTTGTGATATTTTACAAGTTGTTTTTCGCCCTTTGTTCTTTTCATGAAGACACACATCCTTAATATTTAAGGGGGAACCACACATACAATAAATTCATCTACAAAACAGAAATAGCAGAGACCAAATGGCTGCTAGAGAGTTAAAAGGTGCGTGAAAATTTAGCGCAAGGATTTTTGTTTTGGTTTTTTTTTTTCTTATGGAGAAGGAAGGAGAGTGAGTCTCAACATTCTGCAGGTGACTTCTCAGTCCCAGATCCAGCTGGGATGCGTCTGTACAAGAGAAACAGCACACAGTGAAAGGAATTAATTTCTTAGAAAAAGATACAAAACACGGAGCCCCGGGGCAGGGGAGTCTCCAATAGAGCCATCCAGTTTTTAGTCCTGCACATCTGCCTTGATTATAAAGCTACTTTTTGTATGATGCTTGCTGCATTACATCAACTAGTAGGGCTTACAGTAGTTTGTAGCTACCACTTTCTAGCTGAATGCTCAGGGAAGTCACATTGTCTTGCGAAGCCTCCATTTTCCTGAGAAGCAAGAAGGACACACTGTACTTAGCACGGTATCTGGCATCTTATGTTCTTTAATTATATTTGCTAGATCTTCTGTGTACTCTTCTAAAGAGGGTGAACTGCTTAGTAGGAGTGTGTCTTGTTCATCTGTAAATTTCTAAGACTTGTCTAAGTCCCCAGCATGTAACTGGCAGTTAATAAATGTCTGTAGCATGTATGGAGATATCCCTAGCAGGAGCAAGGCTGGGGCAGTCTCCAAACAGACTACACTGAGACCTCTACTCAGGGTTTCCAAGTTCTCGTCATCACCAGAGAAAGAATATGGATGAGCCAAAGTAAGGAACTGCAAAGAAGTATGTTACAGAGCAAAAGTACATCCTCAAAGGATGAATGAGGGCTTCTCCAACACTCATTTTGTTAGTTTTATGTGCAAACTTTAATGGAAAAGATGATGGACTGTACATGAATAAAGACAGGGAAAGGGTGGCAAGTTCTAAGAATGGCTTCCATCGTCAGGAGTAAGGTTTAATCTCTTTTCTGTTCTTACACGGGATTTTTGAGATATTACTGGACATCAGAAACGATTGGAGCAGATAAGTTATCAGGCTAGTGATACTGAGCTATCATGAAACCAAAGACAGTTACCTGTCATCTCAGTGGACATGTTGATCTGCCTGAGTATGGATGATCTTATCTTTCCTGCCCGGTGGTCAGGTCACTTCTGGTTCTCCTGAAAGGCAGCTCTGTGACTGCCTCAGTCTCCAGCCACTATGCAGTTTTCCCCCTATGCCTATCCAAGTCTGGCTTGGAAGAAAGAATAATTACATTACTTTTATGTCATTCTCGAAGCAACCCTATGAATTAAATATTATTTCCCACATTTTAAAGATAAAAAAATTGAGGACCCAGAAAAAGATTCTGTGACTTGCTCAAGCTTGCTTTACTAAGTAAATCAGTTGAGATTCAAATTGACACCCAATTATTTTTTTCTCATTACTAAAAAGAAGTTCCTGCAGGGTTTCCAAAAATTCCATATACCCTCTATCTTTCTTATACTTTCTGTACTTTAAAGTCATTTGTTATCTTTGTTCTTGTTGTTCACACCTTGATATTTCACAGAGTAGTTTAACTTTCATCTATATGGATTAGAAAATTCACGTTTTTGTTTCATATGGCAGAGAGAAGTGTAGGAAGAGTTTTGGATCCAGATATTTTTTTCCTTAAACTTAAAACACATTCAAAGGAACTAGAATCTTCTCCATGTTCTGTTCTTTGGAGATATGTGCAAGAAGAATTGTGTGTTGACTGTTGTGGAACTGTGTGCATATTTCATTCCTACTATCTACAATAACTTTATTGGTACTTGCATGTCATAGATAAGCAAACAGAAATTCAAAGACATGAAATAACTGGTCACAAAGCTGCTTAAAAAGTTCAGAAAGCAAGTACGGATTTGAATTTGAAGGATAATTTCCCCCACGCCGGTGCTTCACAATTTGAGCATGTGGGGCTGGAAAGATGGCTCAGCGGTTAAGAACACTGGCTGCTCTTGCAGAAGACTGAGGTTCGAATCCCAACACTCATATGGTGGCTGACAACTGTCCATAACTCCAGTACCAGGGGATCTATCACCCTCTTCTGACCTCTGTGGGCATTGTATGACATGGGTGCACTTACATGCAGGCAATACACTCATACACATAAAATAAAAATAATAGATAAAATATTTTTTAAAAATTTCAACATGCATGAGTCTGATGAAAATGCAGATTCCAGGGCTAGGGATACAACAGTTAGGAGAGCGTTTGATAGTCAACACTGTACAACTGCTTGATTAGTTAAGCAGATTTGGGCTGTGTTGTATTGGGTAGGCTGCATGTGTAACAAACATCTAGGTGGTGTTCATGTTAGTGACCACTAAGCACTAAATAGCACAGGTCTTTCTCACACTGACTTCCAAAATTCAACACCCACGCATTCACACACTTTGCTTTCTGGTAGCTTCCGTGGATAACTTTTCAGAGTGGCTCTTTGTATAGAAATGACATTTCTTCTGTCTCTTCAATCCTATTACAGGATCACAGAAGTTTTAGAGTAGCTGAAAGTTTCCTGTTATCAGGGAACAGACAAGGTCCCTGCTACAAGTTCTTAGTCACATAGATAAAAGAATATAAAAAAAAAAATCTCAGAAAGAAAACTGGGTACAATTTTATTGAGTTTGAGAGGAAGAAACAAACCAATAAACAAACAACCCCCCCCCCAAAAAAAAAAAAAACAAAAACAGGGAGGACAATCTGGAGATCCATACCTGCTGTGAGAAGGAGGAATAATAAGAAGACAGAAAGTCCTGCTGTCTGAGTTAATGGGCAAGGAAGCAAGCAGGCTCAGATATGAAGTCTGTGCAAGCAGCTACATTGCAGAGGGAGAGTCGAGAGAGAGGGAGAGAGAGAGAGAGAGAGAGAGAGAGAGAGAGAGAGAGAGAGAGAGAGAGAATGCCACCATTTCAGGAGAAGCCGGCTGAGGTCCTGGCTGGAGTCTGGGAAGATAAAGAGGGAAAGAAAGGTTTTATGCTTTCAGAAAGCCAGCAGGCTTATCCATGAAGATCTATGAGCAAATGCCCTCAGGAGGGGTTTCTGGTCTCTCTCATTAAAGAGATAGCCATTCCTTCCATCCTTTAAAAATATCTTCGGGTGTATCATGTTTCTTGAAGTTTCTGGGACAGCTTTCTTGAGAGGCAGTTTCCTGTCCAGGGGACTGACAAACCCACTTGGATTAACTCTTCAAGAAGGGGACAATAGTATGTCTTTGTGATCTTACAGACTTTTGTACAATAGAATGCCATGTCTCTATACAGAGCCAAAGGTACCACTCACATCCCATTCTTTGAACAAAACCATATAACAGAGTAGATTTAAAAGAACTAAGGAAAAATGACCAGGTCCATATGGCAGTACATACATTTAATCCCAGCACTTGGGAGGGAGAGGCAGGCAGATCTCTATGAGTTCAAAGTCAGCCTGGTCTACTTGAGAAACAAACAAAAAAAAATCTCAGAATTGTGTTCACTAGTGAGTGAAAGGAGGAAAAACAAATGAGAGAAGAAGCAACAGTTAAACATGAGCAGAGAGAGGAGAAAAAATACTAAGCAATGAAACAGAAAAAAGAAAAGTCGAAGCTGTGAACTGAAGTTCCCAGAGGGGAAAGAGATAAAAAGAAATAAAATAAAAAATAACTTCAAGATCATTGGGAGCTAAAATATTATAACCAGAGTCAAATTATTCTGGGCTATTTTTAGTCCCTTTGGAACCCATCCATTGCACACACCTCTGTCTGACCTAACATCCTTGTGCCTGTTAAAACCTTAAAATGTATTCTTAGCAGCCCACTAGCTTTCAACAATCCAAAGCTAAGAATGTCTTCAGATATTATCTAAAACTCAAAGCAGAGTTTTCTTCACTTTGCTAGAACCTGAAGCCCTCCCAATGTATTTTGTAAACACTTTGATGTATGATTTTGTTTGTTCTGCAACTAATGAAACTTCATGTAAGCACTTGGAACATGGGGAAACCTGGATCTGTGTTCCCTGGCATAGTCACTCATGTTTGGCTCCAGAATAAACTGTTTCTTATACCCTTTGAGGTGAGAGCTATGTTTTTCTGTTGACAAAACTCATTTTGTAAAGTCATGCCAGAGAACTTTCAAATAAAATAATTTGCAAGAGCAAAGAATCTTGACAATGAAAACAAGGAATACGAAAGTTACCAAGGATATTTGACATCACGGTCTTAACTAAGCTGTTTGGTGCAAGTGAAAATCAATAGAGGCTAAATATTTAAGCACAATCATTGCCTAAAAGTGATGAGAGGGAATAAGAGAAGTAGCCACACCTTTTATTGAAGCCATCGGAGTAAATGGGGCAGGAAATATTGCAGGAATGACAAGTGGAGGCTGAAATACATAGAATGAAACTGGAATAAAGAAAGAACGATCTATGAATCAAATTTCAGGGTGGAGTGTGAAGTAAAGATCAAGTCAAGCAAAGAGCCAAGCAACCTACAGTAAATGCAAGTGGTTACTGGCAGAGCACAGAAGGGGCTGGAGGAGGAGTAGGAAAAGAGACCGAAGACAGAGACAAAAGGATGAGAGGGGAGAATGGTAGATGATTCAAGTCCAGGCAAGAAGAAACCTTACACTGGGCAGTTCAGCAACTAGATGAGGCTGAGCAGCCAAAGCCTTAAATAGCTGGAGTTTGCTCAGCAAAGACACACATTGGCAGGGGGCCACAGGTAGGTAGCTTCCAGAAAAGAGGAAAAAAAAAAAATCTGCTATGGGTTTTAGATACTACCTGATGACATTCTTAGCATTTAGATTGTTGAAAGCTAGTGGTCTTCTAAAAACACATTGCAAGGTTTTGATAGGAACAAGGATGTTAGGTCAGACAGAGATGTGTGCAATGGATGACTTCCAAAGGGACTAAAAATAGCCCAGAGTAATTTGACTCTGGTTGCATTTAAAATTATCCCAAAATGGAAAAAAAAGTGTGTCAGTACAAGATGCCTAAGATCCAGAGGAAATCAAGTCTGGATTTCTCCCAGTTTCCTGCTTCTCCACTACTCCCCAAATCCCCTTCCTTTGGATTTGTTTCCAGAAGAATCTGAAGGAAGGCACTGCTTTGGTTCCAGGTGAGAGAGCTGTGGAGTCATTTGTTCATTAATTTTCCCAAGATTTCATGCTAAAGCCCTTCAGGAGAAAATAAATATTCTGAAGAGAGACACTTGTGCCCCTTCCTTCAACAGCCATGTCATCACTTTCATTTCACTTGAAAACTTAGTGTGTTTAACAGGCCGTCAGGAGCATGAACTTAAGGCAGACCTCCAAAGAAAAGATACAGATAGTTTCTGCCCTATACCTACTGAAGGAATGGACAAAGAAATCTACCAGGCCCTGAACATGTGGGGATCTTAGCATCCCACAGCCCTGCTACAAGATTCTTTCATTCTTTCAAAAACAATCTTTAAGACCCCACTTCTCCCAACCCAGAGGAATAAATAAAGATCTCTATAAGGAAGATAACAGGGACATCCTGGGGTCCAGGTTCCCTTCCTCCCAGAAACAGACCAGTTAACCTGACTTACAGCTAAATTTGTGCGTGTTCTAGCCTTTGCTTTGTGACTTTCTATAAGTCGAAAGATGGCCACAGACCTGGAGAGGAAAATAAATTAGAATTACACCACCACCACCACCACCACCACCCCCAGCAAATTGGCCAAACTAAATAAATTCATTTCCCCAGACTGATTTTGTTATTTCTTTTGGAATATAAGGAAACTGGGGCAGCAGGTTTGTTGACCTAAGTACCTATCAGGAATATCAAAAACCATTACAAGAGATGAAGTTTAATAAATGCAAAGAGAGGGAAGCAGGAAATAATATAAACAAGGACAAATGCAAATTTTACTAAACAAATTAGTCTCTTTAGTCATAAAATGTTGAGAACATGCTATGTCAGAAGCATAGATGAATGTATTAGTGTCTTCCCACAATGTCAGAATGTAGTAAATAGCAATAAATTTACAAGGTTCATAAAACTAACATATTTCATAAAATTGACAAGTCTTCCTCGGTAGCAATTTCCAAGTAGTACAATCCCTATGATAGCTAGATTCATAGTTCAAGACAAGCATGGGTTCTTCCACTCCAATCTTAGTTACTAGTATTAACTCTCAGACAACACATTACACATCACACAGGAAGTATATTTAATATGTGCGATAAGCAGGTGACAGAATGGCTACAAACACCTAAAGAGCAGCAAATTTCAAGGGAGTCCAAAAGAGGCTTAACTCAGAGGCCTAAGTGGAAGGCTACTAAAGGATGCAGAAAGTTTGAGGGTGGGAGTGTGCAGGACCACAGTTTGAGCCAATCCTCCAGTTGAAGACCAACTGCAGAAGCAAAGTGCAAGACTTTGGAGTCTGTAGTGGCAATGTGCAAGGCCAGGTCCAGATGGATGAACCAGTGGACCAATGGATGGCAATTTGAATGAGCCACATCAACACTGGGGACCCAGACGATCTGAAGCCTCTGGGGCAGTGGCTGATTCTCTGTCTACTGGTCTCTTGATGCACATGCTAACTGATCAGACAACTGGTCTGTGGACCTGTCATCATTGCAGTGCTAGGTGTCCTTCTCTTTGTGGGATCCATGCAACAATGTTGCACTCTTTCCTCAGTCTGGAGTACTTGGTAAGTTCTTGGGTCTGGTCTTCCTGAGATGATTTGAATATGCCATGTGCTCATATGGTCCCAAAGTATAGGGTGGTGCCCTTTTTACTTTAAAAAAGTTATTATCAGTCTACACCTCATGGGTAGGGCTAGATGCATGGTGTCATTTAACATGTCCCCCAAGGAGCAGAGTCATACTGTTTCTTATGCTTACACTCAAAATGGAGTCAGAAGCTTCTTGGAAAATGGAGTCTCTTGGGGCAAGGCAAAGTCTGAAAAACCAGTTTTACACATATGTAGTAATGGCATATCTCAGAGCAGAGCACAGCCTGATCAACAAACAATGTCTCTAACAATAGGTTGTGTCATATGCTTGATCCTATTGCTCAATATGCCTTTCAGATGCACTTTGATATGTAAAAATAATAAAAGAATATTTCACTGGGCACTTGCTATGTGTATAACATTACATGTAATAGTTGCATTATCTTTTTTAAACATCACATTAACTGTAGGAGAAAAGCACCTTCATTATTGTCATCTCCCCCTGTTACAGAACTTTAGTACTCAGACTAATAATCATACACCCACCCCAGCCAGGGTTTGCCTTCAGAATATCATCCAGATCTTCTTCCTCCTAAGTAACAGAGTAAGATGCTGTGAGCATGCTATGTCAGAAGCATAGGTGAATATATTTGTGTCTTTCCACAATGTCAGAATGTATTAACAATAAATTCCCAAAGTTCATAAAATTCACAGGTCTTCTTGGTAGCAATTTGTTTCTCTAGGTAACTGGTGCCTAGGATTCTTCCTCCTGTATAAAGCCAGACAGATTTTCAGCCATCATGAGTCATGAGATACATTAATTTCTTGTCTAAACATACTCAGTGAGGCGGATTGAATATTCAGATGTCCCCATTTCAGGTAAGTTCTCTCCATTCAGATTGCACAATGCTGTTAGCCACATTCACCTGAACACAGCCCAACTTTAGTACAGTCAAATCTATGTAACACTAGAGATTTTTACAAGTGCCTATTATGTGCAGTTCCACTACTAATTGTGGTGATAAGTAAGAATGAATAAGCCCTAAGCAGCATGGCCTCCCCTGCCAAAGATAAATATAGATGATAGCAACAACGTGGGACAGAGAGTTCAGTAACAAGGTAGCTAAAGGGAGATGTCAGGTTTTGAGCACTTAAAATAAGGCTTGCTTCAAGTTAGGAAATTAAGGACGGTTTTAAGAAATATTTGAAAACAGAATGAAGTATTTGAGGAGACATTCCAGGTGTGAGAGCATGGCCTCCCCTGCCAAAGATAAATATAGATAATAGCAACAACGTGGGATAGAGAGTTCAGTAACAAGGTAGCTAAAGGGAGATGTCAGGTTTTGAGCACTTAAAATAAGGCTTGCTTCAAGTTAGGAAATTAAGGACGGTTTTAAGAAATATTTGAAAACAGAATGAAGTATTTGAGGAGACATTCCAGGTGTGAGAAAAAATATGAGGAAGCTCTAGAGTGTTCTACATATATACAAGAAGAACGAAGAACTCAGTTTCACTACTGGACATAGTATGTGCATTGCACTAATGGCAATGCCAGCAAAAAGTACTAAAAGGTATTTGGGGCCCTCAATGCTGGGTCGAGGAATTCACATTGCATTTTATATGCTTTTGTTCTCCAAAGTGTGAGGTCAGGATAATTGGTGGTTAAAAATATTATTGGAGGCAGGGATATGTCTCAGAGGTTTAAGTGTACGCTGCTCAAGAAGGAGGACTGGAGTTTGGATCCCCATGAACCTTGGAAAAGTCATGTAGGGGTGGGTGGGGCAGCCTGCTTATTATTCCAACCTTGGAAGGTAGAGAGGGAGATAGCAGAGCAAGCTGCCTAGCAAGGCCAGCCATATCACCCAGCTCTGGGTTCAACTGATAAAACTCCCTCAATGAATAGAGTGGAAAGAGATGGAAGAGGACATTGATGTCAACCTCTGCCCCCCACACTCATGTATACACACATACACACACACATACATGCATACCACACACACATAAAAATAAAGGAAGAAAAAATATCTTTTTAAAGGGTTCATCAATTAGATTTTATATACCATTTCATCATCCAGATAAAACAATAATTGCATCTGTGGAATTACTTCAAAGAGAAAGTGTCAGACACCAAGATATAAAATACTTTTATAAAATTGCTTGCTACCCTCCACAACAAAGATAGCAAGCTGAAAAATCAAAGATTTTAACAGAAAAATCCCTAGTTAGAAATTAAGAATTTGTTCTCTTCACATCTGGTTTATCTTAATAGTCATTTGTTAATGGCAATTGATCCTGAGTCTTCTAGTATAGATTTCCCATTAAGGTTTGTGTAATTATTAAATAAGTTGAACTTAGTTTTTTTTAATTTGAGTTATAAAGAAAACCAGCAATGAAATCATAACACAGAGGAATCAGAGATGGGAAAAATAAAACTAAACAACAGTAACATGTTCACAGGAAACCTCAGAGAAAAGATTACAGGCCAATTGTGTCATTTCAAGGAGAGCTACATTAGAAGGTGTTCTACAGAGGAAACAGGCTGATATACAGAATATCTTCGGAGATAAAAGAGGATCTTGTTATCCAAAGACTAGGTAACCTCCAAGAGCCTCCATAGCAGCATCAGATAGAAACCAGAAAGTAAGATTTAAGCTGGTAGCAAGGAAGCAGACATGACTTTGACAGTGGGAAACACTGAGAAGGAAAACCTGGTGCTGTGGAATGGGAAGGCTTTGTTGCTGATTCTCTTGTTTGACTGAATACCCTGTGTATAAATCCTGGAAAGCATTAGCCTCACCAAGACTCAGTTTATCTTGGTATTTAGCAAAACTGTAGCCATCATCTAGTTCCCTTGAGCAGAGAGTACTTAAATATAAAAATCATCTGGATGGACCTCACGACAACTTCTACCTAGTCCCATATTTAAATACGGTAGCAACACACCAGGAAAATTTGTTTTGTTGGGTGTGTGATGAGGAGCTGAAGAACTGAGCCCTTAGAAATCACAGACGTGGCAAGTGGAGAGTTTTTCTCTATTTACATTGTAATCTACAAAAAATTCTAGGTACAAATTGTTTCTAGAACTTGGATTATTTGTAATAAAGAGGATTGGACCACGAGGATTAAGCACCATAACAGTTACTAAGGACAAATTTTTAATATTTTTATCAATTCTACAACTTCATACAATATATTTTAACCATATTCAGAATTCCTCACCCTTTCCACCTCCACTTCACTAACCACCCCTTGACTCCATGTCCTTTACTGTTATTTGCTTTTTATTTTTATATTTTAAAGACCTATCGAGTCTAACCTGTGATTCCCAGGTGCTCTTGAGTTTGGGTCTATCCCTTGGAGTCTGGTCAACCTACCAAGCAGCACACCAGTAGGGAAAACTGACTCTCCCTCTCCCTGCATGTGTCAATTGCAAATAGATCCTCACTCAAGGTTGGGGCTTCCTGCCCACCTCCCCCATACGTACCGGGCCCCTGTCTGGCTTGGATTTGCTCAGGTCCAGTGTAGGCTGTCGAAAGTGCTGTGGGTTCATATGTGCAACTACCCTGTGGTGTCCAGAACATAATTTCTTTGTATTCATTTAGCACCTCTGGCTCTTAACTGTTCTATCCCCTCTTCCACAATGATCCCTATGTCTTATAGGGAGAAGGTATGATATTGGTGTCCCACTTAGGTCTGAGCATTCCACAATCTTTTATTCTCTGCACATTCTTTGCAAATTGACCATTTGTAGGTCTCAGTGTTATTCCCCATCTGCTACAAAAAGAAACTTTTCTGTTGAGAGTTAAGAGATGCACTAATATATGGATGCAGTAATAAGTCATTTTGAGTTAGTTTAATACTAAGTCTATTTAGCAGAGTAATAGTAGTATGTTCTCCCCTATGGCATGTGACCTGTCTAGTCACAGGTTCTTGTCCTTGATAAGAGTGTCAGGTATGGACTCCATCCTGTGAAGCAGGCCTTAAATCTAATCAGAGGGTGGCTGACTACTCCCGTAAAATTGGTGCCACTATTGCTCCATATGCATAATTTGCCACGCCGGTTGTTACTGTAATTTGCATGGTTCACAGATGGGTAAGGCTGATGATGACCTTTCTCTGTCACTAATATGCATAGCACCTTCTAGTACTATGAAAGCTAGCCAGCAGAGATGAAGCTTTGAGGTCAGTACCAGCTTGAGTTTTTGTCTGTTCTATGAAAGACAAATTTTATTATTGAAAAGAATAAAGGCTTTAAAAGAATCACCATTTGAGTCCTAATTGTTTATATGTATTAATACCATTTAATTTTCAATAAAAATTCATGAGATCGATGCCATTATTATTCCCATTTTTAAAACCATAAAAATGACTAGAGAGGTTTATATGAGTGTCTGTGAGAGAAATGCATAGAGTATAGCCCACATTTAAAACCTCAAGCATCATGATGCTGGAGTTCTAGTGTTTACACCAATGTAGATTGCCTCCCAGGTACACACCTAGAACTCCCTCTGAATGCCTGCCACATGCCCAGTCCTTACCGTGGTCATGATGACACACTGCATTTTCAAATAGCCTATGCCTCAGGCAAAAATTTCCAAGGGAAGAGCATGTCTTCTACCACAATGTACACTTATTAATAATAAATGATTAAAGGGGATATAGGAACTATTCAACACCTAATTAAAAAGTCCACACCCAGAATAAAACCTCTTAAAGATCATTTCTCCAAGACTCAGTCTTCACTGCGCCTGCTGCTCCTTAGGGCTTTGCTAATGTTTTCATGGCTGAGACCAGAATGCACTAAATTCCATAAAGCTAAAGCAAGCTTCTTCAGTTGGCCATAACTATAAATGTTTACTGGAACACAAACCAGAGGGAAGAGTACAAGAAAAGTAAACGGAGGAAAGCAATCCTTTTTCTTCTTCAAGAACCAAATATTTAAATGGTATCTTAACTGCCAGGCAAGTTATCCAGGCAGAGCAAGTCTAAAGATAGAAGACTATTTCGTGGGGCTTGAACAAAAAGAAATTGGCATGGAATACACTTAAGTCCAAAAATTAGTAGCATGAGGTTTCTATTATCTATGGCTCTTTCCACGTTTACTACACCAATTATTGCATGGCTATGCATGGATCCATTTCTGTGTCTGTCACCTCAGCAAGACTATAAGTGCCCCCCTCAACAAGAACTGTTGTTTGCATGCAAAGGGCCCAGACTTGCGTGGCTGAGTCCAGTGCTAACATCTGTACCTAATCAGGCCCCTGTTGTTGACAATCATTTATATTCATTCACTTACCATGAGGCAATCTCTATTCTAAGCCTTTAATATGTACTAATTTATTGGCCTTTTCAAAACCTCTATAAAACAAGTATACTACATATCCTGCCCATTTTACACATGACACTACTGGGACAAGGAGAAGAAGAGATAAGCAGATAGCCTAAATTGGAAACAGGAGGTCCAGTGATGTCTGGTACATCCCTTACCACTGCACTTCAAGTCCTTAACAGTGGTATTGATGACTAGGACAAGTCTATGAAAATCTGGAAGACTGAACCAAAGCCTCTGTGCTTGGGCTTCAGAAATATAGACAACATGAGAACCAGATGGTGAATAGCAGTTCAGGGAGCATTAAGAGTCATGTTAAGAACTGGAATTGGCGCATCTTCACAGCTCACCAACCATTCCCATATACTTATTTCAAACTTACAACAACCGTAACACTGTGAGGTAAATATTATCTTTCATGTTTCTAAAGGAAGAAAGTGAACCTCAGAAACCCTGCGTAAAACAATGCCACTGACAAATACAAATTTTCTGATTCCAAAGCCTATACCCATTTCACAATACCAGTCTCCTGATTCTGCTTCTGCCTTGCTATACCTCATGGCACACACTCAGGCTGGCCTCAAGCTCATTATGTAGCTGATGATGACCCTGGACTACAGATCTCCATACTGAAATCCCAAGTTCTGGGATTTCAGTCATGAGCCACCACAGCTAAATGGACTCCTTTAAATCATAAATGAAACTGTATAGCTTCTTTGGATTCTCAGTTCATTTAGATATCATCCTGTTTTCTTACTTCAAGACCTGGCCCCAGCCTACCCCTTGTACATAATCTCCTAGCCTTTGTCCCCTTTTGATTCTGCTTTGTTTTCTAGTTCCCTTACATCAAACTTTTCAGCAGGAACTTTTGTCTCTTTCTTATCATTTTCTTCATCTTTGTGGCTGCTGAAATTTACCAATGGATTGATCACAAAAATGATGAGCACAGGGCCTTTTTCTGACTTGTTCGTAGTTGACATTTATAAAGTTCCAGGCAAATATTCACATGCCTTGCACATGACCCACATAATGCATATGCCTGAGCACCTAGGACCTTGCCTGAGGTCGCCTGATGCTATATTACTATAAGAATGAGTTGAATTTTACCCAGAACCTGTGTCTTTCACCACTAGCCAAAACTACTCATGAAGAAAGCAATAAATTCTCCCATCCCCCTTAGAAACCAGTCCCCATCTCTGCATTAATCCTGTCATATGGCCCCTTAGCAAGCCATGACCAGTACCACTGGGTAAATTCATTCTGAGCACAGGCACACTTTGAAGGAGACATCCTCTTTAATCTCCTTTCTCAGTCCCATCTCTGAAGAAACAAATTTAAATGAAGGTAACAAAACTAATTAAAAGCCACAGAATGAGAATCTAATATTACTAAGAATGCCCTTAAGATCAAAGTAACATCAAAGAATATAGAGTTTAGAATTACTATTTATTTGGTGGGAATGCTGAGCTGGTGGCAGAGGGAAGGACTGTCAGAGTTGACTCTGTATAACCTCAACGGAAATACTTCATTATTGAAGGAAAAGCTTATTAATCAAAATGAAGCAGCAAGCGGTCTTTTTTTTTTTTCCCCCAAATATCTCAGTGGTTTAGAGGTCAAATATCTGTTATTCATCTAGTATAAAAAGCTGCCTTTTGGGAGAGGCTGGGTGTTTTATTATGGTTTTGCTTTATTTTGCTTTAAGACATCTGTCATTCCTAAGAACAAAGATTTTTGTTCCATACTTCTTAATATGCTTTACAAGGTAGTTTTCTCTGCATATGAAGAAGTCATTTGAATAATAAAAGCTCATATTTATAATTACATTGAATTAAATAGATTTTCTTAGGGTTTAGGGTTATTCATAAACAGATGTGAAGTCCAGAAAGCTTCTTGAACAATCACTGTTTTGTGGTTTTGGAAGAGTTTAGAAACCCAAATATGAGGGCCTAGAGAGATGGTTCAGCAGTTAAGACTGCATACTGCTCTTGCGGAGGACCAGAGTTTGGACCATAGTACCTACATCAGGCAGCTCACAAATGTATGTAACTTCAGCTCCAAAGGATCCAACACCCCTTCTAGCCTCCATGAACAACTGCATACATATGTCCACAGACAGATAGGCAGATACTCACACATGCATGTACACACACTTATAGACACACATAAATCATTTTTTAAAAAATTTTTATTGAGTTCTGTATTTCATACAGAGCATTTTAATCAACTTTATATGCTCTTCCCCACTGGCACCCTTTTATAGCCCTCCCACTGGAATTCATACATTCTATCATTTGTGTTAAGACCTATCATGTCAAGTTAGTGTCCCCAGATGTCCTTGGTACAAGTTGATCCACTTAGGTCTAGTCAGCCTATCTACAGTCCCTCCCTTTAAGAAGATCAGTTCTTCCTCACCTAGCAATTCCTCACCCTGCCAATAATTCTTCGACTAAGACTGGGATTTGCTGCTCATTTCCACAGTTCTGTGCTGGATTTTTATCTGCTCAAGTTGCTGTAGGTTCATATGGGAAGAGTGCCAGAAGTGTGCAGGACTCTGTTTCCATGTGGTCACACACCTCCTCCCTGGCTCTTACAATCTTTTTGGCCCCTCTTCCGCAATGGTCCCCGAGCCCTGGGTGGGTGGATTTTAATATGGGAGTACTGTCTAAGGACCCACACTCTGTAGATTCTTATCCTCTACGTTTTGGCCATTTGTGACCTTTTGTGTTCCTGGCCCTCTGTTTCATGACGGAGCTTCATTGATGAGAGTTGAAAGATGCAGTAGTGTTCTCCTTATCTCTTGCTCTATTTTCCATGAGCCTTAGGTGTAGAGGTTGCATCATAGATGTGCCACTTAGACTTGGGCAATTCACAGACAATCTCTGTGTATGATCAGTTGTGGAACTCTGTAATAATTTCTGTTTGTTGAAAAAGAAGCTTCTTTGATTGGTGGTGAATGGGATACTTGTCTGTAAATTTAATGATCCATATTTTGCATGTAGTAAGAAATTACATTTGTCTAGGGATGTTGTAGCCTTGGGATTTTCTCTAAGCTCTATGATACACACACATACACACACACACACACACACACACACACACACACACACATAAATAAATAAAAATTTTTAAAAAGAAACCCAAATATGAGTTAAGGAAACTTGCCCCCACTCCCTGAATAATTCTCACTGCACCTCCTCAGTCACAATCCACGCAAATACTGCAGGTTTGCTAGTCATTATCACCAGTTCGGTTGCCATGAAGGAGCACTGCTCTAGGTTGGGGACGTTGGTGCTGGAGCATCCATGGGAGAGAAGCCAGTCATGAAATGCTTTGCTCTATTCTCATACCTGTGATGACCCACAAGACAGTCCTGTGAGAAGCTGCTGATTTTGACGCAGTGGTGACAACAGAATCATCTTTTGTTAAGGACCTTTGACACTCCCTTCAGCTTTGTCTACTCTCCTCTTGAGCCTACCAACCCTGTGAGCCATTTCCATATATCCTTAGGAAACAATGAGGAAATTGCATGATAAATTTTGTAAGCTGAAATGTGTTACCTTGCTTGAAGAAATTCTTTTGAAAAATAAAATAGAATGATCAGTTAGGGCCAAAGGAACTCTTAGGCCTTAATTTTTTTAATTATTTTTGGATTGGGCTCTCTTTTAAAAATGAACTCTTACTTAGAAATATAGCATGCAAAACAAGAAAAATCCCTGGTATTCTAGTTGAAATTCACATAACTGTGCTCCTTGACTTTGATCCTCCCCCATCTATACTTTGGGGGCCCTTTGAAGACCTATACTTTTTCTAAGAAGTTGAAGGTCCTGTTATGAATCACCAGCTCAGAGAATTTAAACAAATTTGCCGTCTTGAGATTTAATCTGGACTTCAGCACATGCTACCTAATATTTTAGATATATGTGGGACATTGAGTAAGCTTTGAATCTGTGATTGCTTAAACTCTGCTGATTTAAATCCATTCTGTTTTGATCTACGCGGCGGGTGTAAAGGGTTTTCTCAGTAAGTTGTGTATAGAACCACAGAATGTGACCTTATTTGAAATAAAGGGTCTTTGCAGATTAAATAAAAGGATAATTGGAGATTAAGATATATGGGGTAGCTCCTACATCTAATGATAGAAAAGAAGACACAAAATATAGAGAGAAAGCACAGTAGGGCTGGAGGGAGAGACTACAGCCATAGGTCTACAGGAGAGGGATGCTGAGGATTGCTACCGGCTCCTAGCAAGAAGCATGAGACTGCATTTTGGTTTTTTGATTTGGGGTTTTGGTTTGTTGGTTTGTGTTGTTATTTTTCATTTTATTTTGAGGCAAGGTTTGAAACTTACCTTGTAGCCTGGCCCATGCTGACTCTAAACTCTCAATCCTTCTGCCTCAGTCACCCTAGAATTTGGAGAAAAGGCTTGCACCACAAGGCCTGGCTGAGATGGAATTTCTCCATGAGCACCTCTGGAAACAAACAACTGGCCAATACTTTGATTTTAGACTTCTGGCCTCCAGAGCTGAAGAACAATCAATTTCTTTATTTTCAACCTCCAAGTTGGTGGTAATTTGTCACAGCTGCCCTAGGAAAGTAGTGCACTCTGTTTTTCATGTAGTAGGCTCTCCAACATTTGTGGAAGGAATTAAATTAGTTCAATTTGATACAGTGGCTGACTAAGGAAAATATTTGCCAGTAAATGTTTGAGAAGGAGGAGAGGGGATGCTTATAGCTGGGCATGATATTATGCGATACACATTTTGATTGTTGTCTATTGTCCTTGGCTCATAACTTTCACACAAGGCAGGACACAGAAACTGGAGTTTCTCTTCCCCAAAGCAGTTCATGGACATTACAGCCTCTTCCTACTTTTGTGCCATAGAAGCTGGTCATAAAGAAATTCTGTGATCAACCTTATGTGATAGTACGTAAGATTCCATTTCAGAAAAGACCATGCCCCACACCTTAGAAAGTGGGAATGCGCGCAGGAGGAGGAAGGACGGAGGAAGGACGGGCCTGGCTGGTGTCTTGTCTCCTTCTGTGGCCTCAGATTAGTATTAGCATTTCACCCTTTTTGCCTTTCTCAGTCTTTAAGCTTTAGGTCATTATTACCATCAGCATTAGCTTTTTATGACCCCCAAACATTTCCACCCAGCTGTTCAAGTTCACACACATCTATCCAATGATAATTCCATAAAATCCTAAAAGGACAGGGTATCAGGAGCTTCCCATCAGCTTGAGGTTCCTGGAAGGTAGTAGATCTAGAAAGGGCATGGAAATCCCACATCCCTTCTTGTCCTGTGCAACTCTTCATCTGTATCTTTTGTAATATCCTTTAGCATAAGCCAGCAAGCAGAAGCTAATATTTCCCTGAATCCTGTGAGTTGTGTAGATTTGGCTATCTATGCTACAAGATTAGCTGAACCTGATAGAAGAGGTGTGGAAAATCCAGTTCACAGGCAATCGGTTAAAAATCACAGAACAACCTGAAGCTTATGAACAGCATCTGAAGAAGAAGTTCAGGTTTGGGGAATGAGCCCTCCTCTTGGGGACTCTGATGTAATCTACAGATAGGTTTGGAATTGGGATTGAATCATAGGATACCCAGCCAGTATCCATCACAAAACTGATTGTATTCTTGCTTATAGTGAGAAATTCCCCCATTCTTTACTATCATTAGTCTTCTGAGTTGATTGCGAGAGAAAAAGAAGGTTTTTCTTCTTCAACGTACTAACACTAAAAGAAACCCATCCTCTTCAACTACACACCAAAATGAGACTTAGGCAGGGCCTCCAAAGGACCAAAGGTGTGGGTGGTTCATGGACAAAGAATGTAGAGAGTAGATGATGGGCTATCTGAGGAATAAGTGTAGCATACTGAGCCTTCTTTCTCAAAGGTATTCTGGGGTAATCAGAAACCATTCCTTTTGTCTTGGGCATTTAAAATGATACAAATCAGGGGCTGAAGAGATGGGTCAGAGATTAGGAAAGTTTACTGCTCTCTCAAAGAATCAGAGTTCAGATCCTAGCACCCACCCAGGCAACTGACAACTACATGTAACTCCAGCTCCAGGGGATCTGATATCCCTTCTGGCCTATGTGGGCACCCACACTCATGTATGCATACACACACACTGGCATACCATGTATGCAAATAAAATAAAATAAATCTTAGAAAAATATATATCAGATATGTAGCATATAAGAACCAGAAGATTATTTTATATAGAAGTCATGTGAATGTTATTTTATGGATGTCTTTCAATTGATAGCAAAAATGTCTATGCAGTTGTCAAAGCTTCTAATGTCGTATAACATATTGACACCTTTGCTTTTGTTTTTCCAGTCCATGATATCATTCTTTTCTCTTTCCTGCCTCCATATCCTTCACTTAACTATAGTTTTGTTCCAATGCATTATACCTAATAACTAAATTTCTGCTTATTAATGTCCCTGAAGAGTCCTTGAATTATAATGAAGTAAATACTTCCCCTGTAATTTATGCATACATTCACATACTAAACTCAAGTTAATTAAACTCCTTTGCCTTTTGTAGTATAATAGTAATATCTAATGAAAACCTATGAAGTATGCATTTCATAATTACCCCAGACAGTTCATTTCAGTTTGCTTCCTACTTAATCCTGAGATTCCTGTCTTCCTGCACTTTCCTTCCCTTCTCATCAGTCTCAGTTATGTAAATAAAGTGGCAGCAACAACACAGTGACTTTTTCTGGGTGTTATCAAAGGCACTGTTCTCAGAGAAACAGCTGACAAGGGCTCCAACTCAAGTGATCTTTGTCACTGGAGTGAAATGAGAGAGGACCTCACAGACTTCACTGGAATTTGATGGATGAATAACCAAGTGTGGTGGAGACACTCTCGTAGGCACATGCCTAAAGATGACCCTGAACTTCCATTCAGGAGAAAAGCCAGCCCAGGCAAATTACATTTAGAAGTTGCTAATCCTCCCTCTGGTTTCTTATCTATGAGGAAGTTCTGAAGTATCTTGCAGGACTCCAGAAAACGTAGCATCATTCTTTAAATTTTCACATCTCTTCCTCCCTTCCTCTCTCCCTCCTCCCTCCCTTCCTCTCTCCCTCCTCCCTCCCTTCCTCTCTCCCTCCTCCCTCCCTTTCTTCCTTTTACCCCTCTCCCAGATCCTTTCCTTCCTTGTATTTCTTTCTTCTTGCATTTCTTTCTTTTATGGCTACTCTGCCTATTCTATATAAGACAGTATTTTGTATTCCTCACACTCAGTTTGCAAAGTTGTTCCTGGAAGACACAAGTCACCTTGACCATGGGAGCATCCTCAGTCCTAGCTGAAGATGGATATTCTTGATATTCTCTATGATCTCATAGTTAATCAATTACTGAAGCTCATTTCCTGTAAGATGACTTCAATATAGTCTATCATTTTAGGTTGTTCTAAGAATGAAATTATAAGCAAGCAATATTTTTATTCTTCCTAAGACACATTTTGTTCCCCAGGTGAGATGCTCATTTATTTGCTAAATATTTATAGCTCATTCATTACTTTAAAAGGCACTGTACCCAAACCTGGGGACAAAGCATGGTCATGGGTTACAACCTGGGGACAGCATGGTCTTGGGTTACATAGAGTTACTAGCTATCAGAGAGAAAGGCTAGATATTCAAGAATGAGTGGCATAAAATTTACATTTACAAAATCTGTTTTCTCTAAACAGAAAGCACGGATCGTGTTGGGATGATTTGATTAGAACAAGATAGTGTAGTTTACTAGAATGGATGTGATGAACTCAAGGAAGTGTAGAAAGGGAAGGAAGGATGGAAGCATTCCACCCAGAAGGCCAGCCAGTGGAAAGGCCAAAAGAAGCAGGAAGAATCTGAAGAACTGAAAGCTACTTTCTATATACATTAGGATGGGAAGTTTTCAGGATTATATACATTTCCTTTGGTAACTTATACTAGCGGGGAAAAAAGATGCATATATATATATATATATATATACAGGAAGCTTGATCTTTTTGTAGAGTATGTCTTGTGGTAATATGTAACGATATGATGGTTTGAATTATTGATTTGTGCTTTCTTATTGCAGATTCCCTTGCCCGAATGAAGCAACCCACCTCCTGACTCCTTCATTGTAGAAGGCTTTATTTCAAAGTGCAGTAAAAACTTACTGTAATTTGAACTCTGGAAGACAGAACAACTTGAGGGACTATAGCTGTGAAAGGAAATAGGGTGGAGGGAAGGTATATTTATTACTTTCTAAGCTGCTGTGAAAAAATACCTCGCAGATGCAACTTCAGGGAAGAAAGGTTTATTTTGAATCATGGATTCAGAGGGATTTCAGTCCATCATAGTAGGGAAGGTGTGGCAGAGTGACTCTGTCTGTGATGGTGGGATTATATGGTAGTGGACCAGGGAGCAAAGAAAACAGACCAAAACCAAGGGGTGGGGCATGGCTTTCAAAGACCCTCCCAGGTGTCTTACTTCCTTCAAGCAGACGCCATCTCATGAAGCCTCCATACCTTCAAAATCACATTACAGTCTGAGGACTAAGTGCTCAAAACAGGAACCTGAGGAAGACATTTACAACTGAAATCAAAACAAAAGGAGTAAAAGAAGGTAAGGAAGAGGAAAATGAGAGGAAAAAGTCTTATTTTTAAAAAGTTTTATTATTGTTATTATTTAAATTTGTTTTATTGAATTTTTGTATATTTCGTACAGAACATCTCAAACAATCTTAAATATCTTTATACCTCTGTCCCCACTGGCACCCTTCCATAGTCCCCCCACTGGCACCCATATACTCTGTTACCCCTGTTAAGGTCCACTGTGTCAAGTCAGTGTCCCCAGACATTCCCCAGTGCAAGTTCACCCACTAAGGTATAGTCAGCCTATTTAGAGTCCCTTGTGTTAGGTAGATCAGCTCTTCTTCACCTAACAGCAATCAGTTGCTTCAGAGATGATTGGGGTCTGATGTTCATTTTCCCAGTTCTATGCTGGGTTTTTGTCTGCCTGAGTTTGCATGAGACTTGTTATGGTGACACCATTGCCATAGAATCATATAAGCAGGTTCCCAGGAGCTTTTAGGACTGTTTCCACATGGTCCTGCACCTCTTCCCTGGCTCTTGCAATCTTTTTGCTCCCTCTTCCATGATGGTCCCTGAGCCTTGGGTGGGTAAAGTTTAATAAAGGAGTCTTGTTCAAGGACCAGCATTCAGCAGACTCTTGATTTCTACTTTTTTAGCCATTTGTGACTTTTTGTGTTCTGGATCTCCGCTGCATGAGGGAGCTTCATTAATGAGAGCTGAGAGATTCATTAGTATCCTCTTCTTTTACCCTGTTCTATGTTCCATGAGCCTTAGGTGTAGAGGTTGCATTGTAGATGTGTCATTTAGGACTAGGCAATTCATAGACAATGTCTGTGTGACCAGTTTTTTTATGTACATGAGTATAATGCCTGCATATGGGTGGGTGTACTCATGTCATGCAATGCCCATGGAGATCAGAAGAGGGTGTCAGATCCTCTGAACCTGGAGTTACAGACAATTGTTAGCAACCATGTGGATACCGGAAATTGAACCCAGGTCTTCTGAGAGAGCAGCCAGTGCTCTTAACTGCTGAGCCATCTCTCAAGCCACCCGAGGAATAAATCTTACTAACAACTAAGGTTGCATTGTGTGTCATCACCAAAGGATTTAGTCTAGAGAAAATTGAGAAAATACAGCCTTCTTGTCTATAGAGTAAGACTTTCATACTCAGTAAGGTCTTCATTTAAGTAAACCTATTTCTACATCTCCATCTAGAGATTTTTCTTTAGGCACAAATGGATCCTGTATTTTGTGAAATTGAAAGAACTAAAGTTAGCTTTAGATTTAGAAGGTAATCGAAGATCCTGGGCAGCCTACTGCTTTCAATCTCTTCTGTGCTATCTATACCCAGAGACTGGTGTCATTAGAGGGCATGTGACTAGTCATTATTATATAACATGGATAGCTCTCCAGTATATATATATATCTCATTCAGTCCTTGTGTCTGAATGCTGACTCTGAGTCTATTAATTCACCATGCACATGTAAAACACCTTATGGAAAAATTGCTTTATATACCTGAAACCCATTTTGTTAGAATTCCAAAGTGTTCTTGAATTAACACTTACTGTGCACTTTTCATCATCTTTGTGAGTGACAAATTGATGATCCAGAGGCTAATTTTCTATATGCCTTCAAGGTGTGATGATATCAATGTCATTTTGAGATTGGGTGACCTTTCTTATTTTTAGCCCCAAGACAGACATGTTCCATTTTGAACTTCCTAGAATGTGTTCATTCTTTACCTTGAGTTTTATTCAAGCATCTCTTACCCATATAGTCACTGTGCTGATTCTACCCCACCCACCTCCACCCACTGGCATATCTCATTTGGCTCAGCCAGACAGAATCAGAATCTATCCTCTTAAGGGATTGCTTCAGAGAACATAACCAGTTGGGCCAATCAGACACCTAGATACATTTCTCTGAGACTGATGGGGTGAAAAATTTTAATTGAGTCTCCAAGAGAAATGACACAAAATGTACAGTTACTTTCTGTTAGATGTGAATAAAAAACAAATGGTTTTCACTAACTGCTGGAGCCATCTCATGACCCTAGGAAAGAGGAAGATGAAGCAGAGAAGGTCCTTTGGAGTAACAGGCTGATCCATGGGATAATCATGCCTACCTTTCCACTTTTTAGTTGTTCAAGATACCCCTTCTGACCCTCCCATCTCCCCTGCTGGTCTCTCCTCCTAGCCTGGGTCCTGTCCCATTCTTTGTCTTGGTGGCCCAGACACCTGGGGAACCATAACTACTTTCTAATCCTTTGCATCCAGACCAACTCAGTGCCTTCTTGGGTCCCCAGGAGCACTCTGGGTCTGGCCCCACCTTCACCTCCCTCTACTTCCCTGGGCCTGCAACACCCACCAGCCTCTTTCCTAGACTCTAGGGCTGACCTTTCCTCTTCCTGATCCTTTGCATCCAGACCAACCCAGCTCCTCAGCGCAGTCTCCAGGAACCCTTGGGGCTGCTTCCCCGCTCCCATCTGCCTTTGCATCACAGAGTGGCAAGGACACCAGCTGTCCTAGACCACCATCTTTCCTGGGCCCAGCTCCCAAGCCAGTCCAACCCCCAAATTCCTGAGGCCAAAATCTTTCCTGGAGGGATCCAGACCTTAGGAGAATGCCTGAGAGCATCTGATCCTCACCTGTCTTGGGACTCCGTGGAAACTCCTAAAGACAAAAGCAATCTGGCCACTCCAATATTAAACCAAAAGAGAGAACCAGAAGCTTAGAGGAACCAGCTTTTCATGCCCAAAAAGTAAACCACAAAGACACATAAAATTCACAAAAAGAAGCAGACCTAAACTTGAAATCTTGAGTCTCACACAAGAATCAGAAACTACAAAAGAAATTTACATGTCAAAATCACAGAGAAAAAAGAATAACATGAAAAACCAAAATAACATATCCCCACCAAATACCAGTAGTACTCTAGAGGAGTACAATGAGAACCCCCTAGAGATAATGCAGGACATGGAACTCAAAAGTACAATTATAAACATAACAAAAGAATTCAGTGAATTTAAAGAACACATAACAGATGAAAGAACTGAAGGAAGATAGGGATAAGCATCTGAATGAATTCAGAAGAGTTACAAATATTGAAGAATACTCATGCTGAAATGAAGGAGGAAGTGAAACACTCAGTAAGCCAACTAGAAACAACAGGAGAAAGCCTCACCAATAGGATGAATGAAATGGAAAACACAGTAACAAGATTGGAAGATAAGGTGGACAAACTAGACCACTCAGGCAAAGATTATGAAAAATTTAAGAAATCACAAGAATGGAATATACAGGAATTGTGTGAAACCATAAAAAGACCAAACTTATGAATCATGGGCATACAGGAAGGAGAAGAATCCCAAGATAATGGCACGGACCAGGTCTTCAACAGAATCATGGAAGAAAATGTGCCAAAATTAAAGAAAGACATGCCCATACAAATACAAGAAGCTATAAAACACCAAACAGACAGGACCAGAAAAGAAACTCTACACGGCACATCATAGGAAAAACACTAAACGTAAAAAACAAAGACACAATAATGAAAGCTGCAAAAGAAAAACAACAAGTCACATATAAAAGAAAATCCATTGGGATTACAGCTGACTTTTCAGTGAAAACTCTGAAAGCCAAAAGAGCATGGACCAAAGTATTCCCAGTTTTAAATGACCACAGATGCCAACCCAGATTACCATACCCAGCCAAAATGTCTATTATAGTTGAAGGGGAAAGAAAAATCTTCCATGATATAAATAGGCTGAAGGAATTCATGTGCAAAAATCCAGCCCTTCAGAGAATTCTGGAAGCAATACGAAGAGCTGAAGAAAGGAAATAACTATACCCAAGGGGTTGTAGAAAGAAATCCAATGAAGGTATAACTGTGGAAAAGTACAGCTATATCATGAATGTAAACAGAAATAAAAATGACAGGATTAAATACTCATCTTTCATTGATAACTTTAAATATTAATGGATTGAACTCCCCAGCCAAAAGACACAGACTAGGAGAATGGATTAAGAAACAAAACTCACCTCTTTGTTGTCTACAAGAAACCCATCTCAATTTTAAGAACAGACACTATCTTAAAGTGAAAGGATGGAAAAAAAATATACCCAAATGGTACTAAGAAAAAAGCAGGTGTAGTATTTTTTCCATCTGAAAAAATAGAATTTAAGCTAAAACTAATCAGAAGAGATAAAGAGGGCCGCTTCAATCTGATCAAAGG
>NW_008350555.1:481298-483345 GCF_000622305.1 Nannospalax galili
AGAAGAGATTAACAGCTTAAACAGACCCATAACACAAAAATAAATTGAAACAGTAATACAAAACCTCCTGACTAAAAAAAGCCCATGACCAGATGGATTTAAAGCATAATTCTATCAGACATTTAAAGAAGATCTACATCCAGTACTACTTAACTTATTCAAAATGAGAGAAATGGAGGGAGAACTTCCAAATTCCTTCTATGAAGCCAGCATCACTCTAATACCAAAGCCAGGTAAAGATACAACCAAAAAAGAAAACTATAGACCCACATCCTTAATGAACATAGATGCAAAAATTCTCAACAAGATACTTGCAAACCACACACAGACAAACATCAAAAAGATAGTCCACCATGATCAAGTCAGCTTTATCCCAGAGATGCAGGTATGGTTCAATATATGCAAGTCAATAAACATCATAAATCAAATAAATGGGCTCAAGGACAAGAAACACATGGTCATCTCAATAGATGCAGAGAAGGCCTTTGACAAAATTCAATGTGCATTTATGTTCAAAGACCTTGGTTGGGGGACAGGGAACAGAAGGGAGCTAGCCTCAAGCTCTGGCCCATGACTTCAGGCATGCCTCTCTTCACTACTAGCCTCAGTTTACCCATCTAGGTAGGGAGGCTGTTGTTCTTTTCATAGAGGTTTGATGAATAAAGCAATTGAAAGCAAGACACCCTAACTTACTTAGCACCCCTTTCTGGACCTGGGGACACCAGGTCTTATCCCCCAAACACAAGACTACACTTTACTCTCTGCAGGGAACATGATTCCAGGGTGCCTTCAGATCCAGTTTTCAGTAGGAGTGTCTATGTAGCAAAAATTTAAATCTACGGCGGGGTATTCCTGTAATCCCAGTATTCTGGAGTGAGTCAAAAGGATCAAGGCTAGCCTGGGCTACATAGTGAGTTTCAGGTCAGCCTGGGGCTTTCCCTTCATAATAGCTTCAAAAATAAAATAAAATAAAATAAAAAATCTCAGAATGAACCTGACCAAAGAAACTAAAGAGCTCTAAAATGAAAATTTTAAATCTTTAAAGAAAGAAATTGAGGAAGACATCAGAAGATGGAAGGACCTCACATGCTCGTGGATTGGAAGAATCAATATTGTGTAAAGGACCATCCTACCAAAAGTCATTTATAGATTCAATGCAATGCCAATCAAAATCCCAATGACATTTTTCAAAGAATTGAAAAAAAATCCTCAGATTCATATGGAAGCACAAAAACCTCAGATAGCCAAAACAACCCTGAGCACTAAGAGCAATGCTGGGAAGATTACTATACCAGATTTTAAGCTGTATTACAGAGCTATAGTTATAAAAACAACATGGTACTGGCACAAAAATAGACCCATAGATCAATGGAACAAAATTAAAGACCCAAATATGAGTACATGCAATTTTCAGCCAACTGATATTTGACAAAAGGGGCCAAGAATACTCACTGGAGGAAAGACAGCATGTTCAGCAACTGGTGCTGGCAAAACTGGATCTCCACCTGTAGAAGAATGAAACTAAACCCCTATCTTTCACCCTGCACAAAAGTCAATTCCAAATGGATCAAAGGCCTAAATGTAAAGCCTGAAACTCTGGAACTGCTAGAAGAAAATATTGGGAAAAACTTACAAGATATAAGGGTAGGAAAGGATTTTCTAAACCAGACATCAATTGCTCAGGAAACAAGGTCAAGAATTAACAAGTGGGACTTCATTAAACTAAAAAGCTTCTGTACATCAAAGGAGGGAACCAGGGAAGTGAACAGAAAACCCACAGAATGGGAGAAAACCTTCACCAGCGACACATCCAACAGAGGTTTAATATCCACAATATACAAGGAACTCAAAAAACAGAGAATCAAGACAAGAAGCAACCCAATTAAAAGATGGGCTAAGGAGCTGAACAGAGAGTTCTCAAAAGAAGAAATAAAGACGGCTATGAAACATCTTAAGAGATGTTCAACATCACTAATAATCAGGGAAATGCAAATTAAAACCACTTTAAGATTTCACCTTACCCCAGTCAGACTGGCTAAGATCAAGA
>NW_008350555.1:483446-483934 GCF_000622305.1 Nannospalax galili
ACATACATGTCTGTTGCTGCTCTTTTCACAATAGCTAAGAGATGGAAGCAACCTAAGTGTCCCTCAATTGACGAGTAGATAATGAAAATGTACTTCATTTATACAATGGAGTTTTACTCAGCAGTAAAGAGAGATGAAATCATGAAATTTACAGGTAAATGGATTGAACTAGAAACTGTCATATTAAGTGAAGTAACACAGACTCAGAAAAAAAAAAATCGACATATGTTCTCCCTCATATGTGGATCCTAGAACCAGACCCTGATAAGTGAGTATTTAACCAGACATAACTACAGGAACCAGGATAATGGAAAGGAAACAGAAAGGTAAAGGAAAAGGAGGACCCGGAAAGAGAAAAACAGTAGGAAACATGCCTTAAAGAGGGAGATATGGACAAAAATTGGGCTAGTTTAAGGGAGGGGGGAGGGAAGGGTATGCAAGGAACCCAGGGGATAAAGGGAAAGAAGGAGCTCAAGAGAGGTAGGACC
>NW_008350555.1:484252-484619 GCF_000622305.1 Nannospalax galili
CAGATATACTTTGAGGCCTATACTAATTTGGTCAGAGGGACATAAAGGACAGTTTTTGCTCCTTGCCCTCCTAGGTTGACTAATTCCAGGAGACTATAAGCCTCTCTCAAAATGTCCTGTTATTGTGGTGGGTCCTCTTGATCAAGGAGCCCAAGGTGACCCCACCAGATGGACTTGAACCAGTGTCCAGTCTACAAAGAGGAGGGTCAACACAGAGGACTCATTTATTCCATGCTTCCAAGTGAAGCCAACCATGGTTCACCAGGACCTTTGACTTGTCTTCACATAGGCGGAACTGGTAAAAGAAAGGAGCCAGGGGCTCCTCCCAAGCCCATGTGACCCCTGAGGAACAGATCCTCAAACAACC
>NW_008350555.1:485001-507742 GCF_000622305.1 Nannospalax galili
GGGCTCTGGGGGGGGGGAGGCTATGGGAGGGTGCCAGCTGGGAAGTGGGTATATAGTTGAATGAGGTGGTTTTGGATGTTCTGTGTGATATACACTCACACACAAAAAAAAAATCATCAAAATTTTTTAAATGTATTATATTGGAGGAGGAAACATGGAAATTTACATCATGCCAATTAGTAGAGGTGAGAAACATTACCATTGAAATCCACCCAATGACTTTATAGACATACACAGGTGCCAAGGATCCAAGTGCAACTGATTATGAATAGTAATAATCAGATACATACAGATTAGAGATGCATGCACCAACATCTCAGTGTTAGTAGCAAAAACAATGATTCTTTCTAGAAGGAACAATATATTCTAAAATGAAATAGAGATCTTTTGCAAAGTTAAAAACTCATCCAATTTTATGTCTTACAGGGCGTATACTGAGTTCAATATTGTATAACTATATTAATTCAACTATAAACGAATGACATGGTTTGGGATGTTCTGTGTGATACACACACGCACACACACAGAGTCAACAAATTTTTTAAAAATATGTTTTATTTGAGGAGGAAGCATGTAAATTTACATCATGCTAATTAGTAGAGCTGACATTACCATTGAAATCTACCCGATGACTTTATAGACATACACAGGTGTCAAGGATCAGAAAGTAACCAACCATGACTAGTAATAATCAGATACATAGAGATTAGAAATGCATGTGCAAAGACCTTAAGGTCAATTGCATTAAAAATGAATTTTTCTGTATGAAACTGTGTGTTTTGACAACGAGGTGGAGATCTTTTTTAAACATTGGAACCTCATTTAATTTTATGTCTTATAGAGTTTATAATGAGTAAAAGATTATATAAGCGTAATAATTCATCTGTAAACCTAAAAATGTACAGCCAATTTGAAAGAGATGTACCCTAGCTCAGAACTTAATTCAGAAAATTGTTATTGAATATGTCAATGCTGTTGTAATGAAATGCTTCTTCTCATTATGTGGTTATTAAGTAAATAATTTTAAAATACCCCACTTTACCTTTAAGCAAGAAATCAGATATAAGTTTTCAGTACTTGCAATGAAAGGAAAGCTTGCTCAGTTTCCTCTAGGTTACAGTGAAGAAGCAGTGGATTACAAAGCTGAATAGTTTAATTACACATTGATTTTAGTAACACAGTAGGAACTTTAAAAGAAAAAGTCACATCAATGTATAATTATTAAGTGAAAGTGAAAACATATAATTCCACCACTTGATATTAATACAAACAAAAACCTGCCATGACTTGATATCCCTCTGCTTTTGTTTTTGGTTTTTTTCTACACACTCTCCTAGAGTTCTGAAATGATGCTGGAAAGTTAGGTTCCTAGATGGAATGTAAATATAGTTCTGATTCACAGTACAAATGCAAACTTCGGGGCCTATTAGACCATCTCAGGCCTCAGATCATGGATTTCCAAATTCCTTCTTCATAAATGAGAAAATTGAAGAAAAGAAGCAGCAATGTAAAAAGAAAGAAAGAGTTAGAGAGAGACAGAAAAAGGGAAGGAAGGAAGGAAGGAAGGAAGGAAGGAAGGAAGGAAGGAAGGAAGGAAGGAAGGAAGGAAGGAAGGGAGGGAGGAAGGAAGGAAGAAAGAGAGAGAAAGAATACTAAATGTCAGAGGAAAGGTTTTCATTTGCCATTCTACACTTCATTCTTTTGCTCTTCCTCAGTCTCCACCCTCTGCAAACTAAATAGGAGAAATGAAAATCAGTTTCATTAGACAGACCACTTTTGTTGGACTGCGTCTTCAGTTGATCAAGTGAGGCAGCTGAACGAAGCTTCTCTGTGATTAGCTCACACTCTTGAAGTAGCCAGGCACCTGTGAGGGTACAGGGGTGGAAAGGAGATAATAATCGGCTCTCATCTTTTGTAATTATGCCTGTTTCAAGTGTATGTGAACTGTGGGGTTTGAAGGGCTACATAAAAGGGGAAAATTCTGACGTGAGCACTTCAGTCATTAACTCTAGTATTCAAAAGGAAAGGAGATAAAATTTTAAACAAAAGAAGCCTTAGAGAAATAGAGACCTTAAAATAACAATGTTTATTGGAAATTAGGACATTTGTTCATTAATTCCATCTTGCCGCAGCTTCACCATGATGTTACATAATTATCTCAGCTACTGGCTGGACATAGAATGAGCCATTTTTGCCTTCTTTTATAGAAAAAACCTCTAGATCCTCAAAAGAAAAATTCAGCAATTTCTTCTGTTTTATATTCAATTTTCTAGATAAAAATGAACAGTAAGTGAGAAGATTCCAATGTGCAATTTGCATGTGCGGAACATGAGAAAAGCCTCACAAAATATTAGGTTGTGCAAACCTTTCTCTCCTCAAGTCCCCAGAGTCTGTTTCTGTGATGCACACTCTCATCTCTCAGACTTGGGTTTCTATGCAGAGGACAAATGCATTTTCTCCTTGATGTTTATTCGCAAATAGAATACACTTTCCTTAAATAGCTGGTGATAGGTAGGGTTTACTTAATACTTTGGAATCCAGACAACTTTCCTATTCTCTATTAAAAGGGAAATATTACTTTTGGCTTTCTCAATCAGTTACTTTTTTTCCCATCAAACCAGACTGAATGATCATAATCCAACATAACTAATAATAATTCTTATTTGTATTAGTCAAGCATTTTTTAAAATCAGAGTTAGATATACAACCAAAACACTGTCCTTGCTATAGGGCAGGTGGTTTCATTCATGGGTTTGGTTCCATCACCCAGGAAAGAGTCTAGCACCTGTCATGAGTATTTATTGACAAAATATCTATGAATACTATTTCACAAAGGACCGTGCTCGGTAAATTCCAGCCACAGCTAGTTGCTGTGCAATCCTGCTCTACCTATGGCTTACCTTCCCCACAACAGCTGGAGAAGACAGCTCTATTATTTCTGTCTGGGAATCTGTGTCTAGACAAGCACCCTCTGGAGGCAAAACACTGCCAGAGCTATAGCTACCTTGATATAAAAACAAAATTTTAGAAACAAAAACAAAAAAAAAAATGCTTGGTCTTTCTTCTCTTACAGATTACTACTTCCTAGAAAATGAGCTCTCCTGCCTGATTGCAGTCACCAGGCAGAGACAGCCCTAATTATCCTCCCAAGATCTGGCATTCAGACTCCATTTCTTCTTTTGTTGAGGGGGGGGGAGGAAGGAAGGAAGGAAGGAAGAAGGAAGGAAGGAAGGAAGGAAGGAAGGAAGGAAGGAAGGAAGGAAGGAAGGAGATATATGGGGCCGTAATCCTACTATTGTGTGCGGAGAACAAACAAAAAATTCGATATGGTGCCGTAATACTACTATTCTGTGTGGAGCACAATCAGAAAATTACTTCCTTTCTACAAAATACCGATATTAACTCTCCAGAAGTTTGAGATATCCTACAGTGCTTAGATGCATGGGTAAAACTGTATCAGCAGATAATGTGTCCATGTAACAACAAAAATTCTATTGGGGCTGGAAAGATGGCTCAGCAGTCAAAGCAGACCTAGCTATCTTTGCTTGCAAAATGATGCCTGTTATCAGAGTTCATTTTTAAACATATTTGAATGAAGATAATCTATTTACTGTATATTTCTTCATGATCTCTGTCGGGGGCTACTTTTCTGTTTTGAAATCTCAACACAATTTTTTTTCTTTGGTGGGGGAAGCTTTTCTCAGAGGTTTTCCTTCATCCTCTCATTATCACATGCATATAAATCCTTGAATTTCCAACTTGTCTTCTTTTTCTCTGTGTAAAAATATGTACAATTCAGAGGATGGAGAGATAGCTCGGTGGTTAAGAGCACTGGCTGCTCTTGCAGAGAACCTCGGTTCAGTTCCAAGCACCCACATGGTGGCTGACAGTCATCTGTAACTCCAGTTTCAGGGGATCTGACACCTTCTAATGATCTTCTCGGGCACTGCACGACAGGGCTGCACTTACATACATGCAGGACACTCATACACATAAAATAAACATAATAAAATAAAAAGAATATGCACAATTGCCCACTTTCCTTGCATAATGACCTTACCACTTTCATACTATTTGTCATTCCCCTTTTAAAGAATAAAGTGGAGCTGGAGAGATGGCTCAGCAGCTAAGAGCACTGACTGCTCTTGCAGAGACCTCGGGTTCGATTCCCAGTACCCACATGGCAGCTAAGAACCATCCTTAACTCCAGTTCCAGGGAACTCCAATGCCCTCTTCTGACCACCACAGAATTGCACTACATGGATGTATGCACATACATGCAGGCAATACACTCATACATATAAAATAAAAATAATAAATAAAATTTAAAGAATGAAGACGTCGAAGTTAGGAGGGATATCAGGTGTGTTTCTGATTTCCTGTTTCTCCTGTATGGAGCCACACTGAAGATTCTTCTGCCAGTTGCATAAAGCGCTATTTTCAGAGACGAAAATTGTAAACTTACTGACAATTATAAAGAATTGCAAACATGTCTATCTTCTCAATAGAAGTAGGCATCTAAAATCACTCAGATTCAAATTTATAACTGGCAACATTGCTTTACAGAATTTTATTTTGTTTTCTGAATGTGATCACATAACATACATCTCACACTGAAACTTTTACAGAAAAAAATTTCCTGCAAATGTTTGCTGAATGGGGAAATCAATGATGTGATTACTCAATAAACCATTCTGGCCAAAGTGAAGACGATGAAAGGGAGACAGGCAAGCTGGACCTGGTGAGACCAGTTAGATTCCCTAACAATGTAGCAAGCACTTAGAAACTGCTCTTGCTAAAAAGCATTGATTCTCCACATGGCCCACAAGGTAACTGAAATCAGGATGAAAAGCTGGACCCTCTACCTTTGTTTTTTGTCTGCCTTCTTTGCTTTTGGTCAGAAGTTTGACTCTGTATAGGAATGTTAATCACCCAAGAAGTGTCTGCCTGCTGACCTCTCCCATGCCCCCTCAAGGCTGAAAGCCCAGAGGTAAGTCACTGTCCCACACCAGCACTCACTTTGGACTCCAGGAAAAGCAAACCCTTGTAGGGCTGGCCCCTCTGATGAGGGCAGTTATCCCGGAGGGTGAGGATACATCCTGGAGCAGAAGCAATCACCTTGTAGAAACCATATCCACCCCCTTAAGCAAGGTATCAGTGACAACTTCTTTGAACCTCTTGCAGAACCAGGTCTGAGATAATGATCAACCAGACTATGGCTTTACCTGGACTGCTTAATTCTACATACCTCTTGACCTCTGTTCCAATGCATTCTCTAGTTCAATACCCCAAAGATAACAGTGAGATCACTGGACCCCTTCATATATTCGTTTGTTAGATGTGTTATTAAATATTATCTTTCTGGTTTTCACCATTTTGTGTCCCTTTAATTGGCACATTGGGACTGGTGACTGAGCCTTGGATGTTCGATCTGTGGTAGTTAGAGCTTTTGCTCTAACTGCCATTACACTCATACCGAGATGGTAAGTAGCAGTGATCTACAAAGGCAGCAGAAATGTCAACCAAGGTTGGAGACCTTTTAAAGAGAGGAGTAGATGAAATATCTAGGGTATATTGCCTTGACATTGTAAGAAACATTAAATATTAGCTTCTTTCAAAAAACTATAAGACTGAGTTTAAAACAAGGAATTCTAATCTTTTAATCCCCTCCACACACACCCTATAAGACTTTTGTTTACACAAGGCCCTGATGCATTCCTGGAACTTGATAGCTTGGGGTGGCAGGAAGACCTTGTCTCAAAAAGACCAAAAAAGAGAGAAAAAAAAAAAAAAAAAAAAAAAAAAGAAGAATCAAGGTTGTTGGCCCTAAGCTGCCTGACCAGTTTCTTTCTTGTTCTCATCAACCTGAGACAATACTGGTTGGACATCCAGAGCATGACAAGCACAGGAACTTCTGGGTATCTGCTGATATCATTTAGAGCTGAACAGTTCAAACAGTTCTTCGAATATCACTAAGGGAAACATGCACATGTATGAGTTCATAAGACTTAGAAGGCATAAGTAAATATACTGGAGAAATTGGACTTCCCTCTTTGGGTTCTTAGTCTCATTAATGAAAGAATTTTAAACAGTGAGAAGGAAGCTTAAGGGCATTTTTATTAGAGTTTGAGAGAAAAATAACCGGGTAGGCAAGCCATAAATTTCAGCAGGTGCCAGGAGGAGGGAAATGGAGCAGAGGCAGAGAGAAAACCATGTCCTTAAGAAGGCAAGCAGTTTCAGTAACGGAAGTCAGCAAGCAACCAGCAGCAGAAAAACAGCTGCACGAAGTATGGAAGTGGACTCAAAGACCACTGACCAGACAACTCCATGAGGGGTGGGGGCAGCAGTTTATTTGAGAGCAAACAGACTCCTGGGCTGCCTCTGGGGAAACGGAAACAGCACCGAGAAAAAGGAGCGAAGAGGAAATCAGGCATCGTTTATAGGCAGTCAGGTGGTTGGATAACTTTCCATGAGGTAGGCTGGGCAGTTTAGCTCAGGATTGGTTGGTCTCCCAACGAGCAGCAAGACTTGCCTGGGTCGAAGCTCACACGCGCCATTTTAGAATGTTGGGAGCCTGTGTTGCCATTTTCGGAGCCTGCCAGGAACCCAACACTTGACAGAAGAGGAAGGATGCTTTTAGAGAAAGAGTGAGAAAGCCCAGGGTACCCAGAAAGCACGCCCAGGCTTTGGCAAATATCTGAAAGAAAATGACAGAAAGAAAGAAAAGGAAAACACAGGCTGAAGTGTTACAGGATAGAAGTTCTGAAAGAGACAACGTTGGAGCCGGGCTGGTTCTAGGGCAGATAAGTGCATTATCTCATTAAGGGAACAAGTATACTTACCATCTCTAGAGCATGGATTTAGGTGAATTGGCCTTCCTGAGACGTGGTCTCAGACTGGTGATTAACAGTCACAGATTAACTCTTTTTTTATATATATTTTATTTTTTATTTTTATTTTATGTGTATGAGTGTATTGCCTGCATGTATGTAAGTGCACTTGTTTGGTGCAATGCATGCAAAAGCCAGAAGAGGGCATTGGGCCCCCTGAAACGAGTTACAGGTGGTTGTTAGTCAAAAGCGTACCCATGTTGTGCAAGGCCCATGGAGGACAGAAGAGGCCATGCTGGAACTGTAGTTATAGACAGTTGTCAGCTGCCTGCCAGGTGGATGCTGGGATTCGAACCCTGGTCTTCTGCAAGAACAACCAGTGTTCTTAACCGCTGAGCCATCTCTCTAGCCCCTAGATTAACTCTTAAAGGGGAAAACAGCTTTGGGAAAAAAAAAAAAAAAAAAAAGGGGGGGGTAAATAATCTTCCAATCTTTGGGGCAAATCAGACTGCCATGTCTCTACCCAGAGCCAGAGGTAGACTCCATCCTTTTGACCAGGAGAAAATAGAATTCCCTTACCTGGCCTCATCAGACCTGATATCCATCCTCAATGAGCTCCAAGCTACTGTTACATTAGTACTGGCCATCACTGACATTTCTGTCTCCTGAAGCATCTTTCCACATAGTGACAAGGATAAACTTTGCTGTATCTTCCTCTCATTTGATAGGCTTCAAGTGGCAGTAAAGATTTCTTTTTCTCATTAAATTCAAAGTGCTCTTGTGTTTGTCCAATAATATTGACTCCTACTTTATTTCTTCTTGTCTAGCCTTCTGTATTTTCATCACATTATCTATCACAGCTCTCTAGTTCCTTCCCTTTCAGTGATTTTGAAGACACCATCAAGTGTAATGAAATGAGAGAGCAAAAGATTATTTCAAATTCATTCATATAAGTTTTCACAGGCTCAGTTTATTGTCAGGTATTTTCAATTAGCATACACATTTCGTTGTTTTTCTTCCACCACTCCCCCTCCCCCCAGTCACCCACCCCTTCACTATCACTGACCTAGATTCCTTGTACCAGATGTGTTCACCTGGAACTCAAATTCAAAGGAAGACTATTCACTCCCTGCTTTTTCTGTGCCTCAGGTCACATCTGGAGAATTTCTCTTTAGAGAAAAAGGTTGGAAAATATATTTCTAATTCTTAGGAGGAGGTAATTAAATAATTTCCTTTTATGATACTGTCTTTGTTCTCCTCCTGAAAGGGAAAAGCATCCCCTTTATCACTTTAAACAGGGCAAACTAGTATTTCTAACCCTCCTTCCAAAGTTAATTAACATGTAAATACTTGCCAGTAAAAGGTAACACTTCAACAATTAGCATATAAATGGGCCAGGGACAATATTCTGCCATAAAGAAGACAGCTTGGAAGATTTTGCCAAATGTATTTGGAAAAGAAAAAATAAAATAAAATAAAATAAAATAAAGCCCTCATCGTTTCCATGCAAACAGTTATGAACTAGAATGTCAACTGAAGCCTGGGGTAAAGGGAGAACTACCCTGCCTGGATTAAATGAGGTGAAGTTTGCATACACAACTTCGTTTTATGTTTACTCAAGTCTCCATGACAGAAAGCAACTAATTGTTTATGGCCAGAAAACACATCATGTTTGTTTGATTTTAATGGATATCATCAGTGAAAGAAACAGAAAGCCATAGGTGGGAAGAGACGTTAAGAGCTAATTTTTCCATATTGGGAAAAATGATTAGTGTACTCACAAAACTGCACATGCAGGGACTGCTTCTACCCAGCCTTGAATTTGGGTTTCAAATGAGGTAATTGTGCACCTAATGATCTGTTTGCCCAAGCAATTACCTGATTGGCATATGCCAGGTGAGCTTTTGAGACATAATAGGATGAATGTACTACTTGCTTTGTATCCATGGTAGCCTGGTTTGAAAAATAAAATAATTGTATATTTGTGACATCCTTATTAGAATTATGGGTCCATGTGTAAATGGTAGCCTTATGCTAATGAAACACGTTATTAAACTCTGGCCACACTAGCAAATATACTTGTTACTTTATATTTGTCATTAAAACTGTAACATGTCAAGGTTATAGGTAGAAACCCAGAATCTCTATTCATAAAATCTGAATTTAAATCCCTTGTAGCAGCAGGGCACGGTGGCACTTAATTCCAGCACTGAGGAGGCAGAGGTAGGTAGATCTCTGTGAATTCAAGGCCAGCTTGAACTACATAGCAAGTTCCCCACCAACCAGGGCTATACAGTGACCTTGCCTCAAAACCCCCAAAATAAATAAATAAACAAACAAATCCCATATGACAACATTGTCAGTCCTGGATATGTGGACTTGTCGACACAGTTAAAATCATCAAACATAGTTCTTCAAAGTGAAGAGGACAATCTTGTTCACATGAACAGTGAATCTGGCCATTACTTACTGTACCTTGTATTAGAAGTGTGGATGCTAAGTAAACCATACTGATGTTCCACCTAGGTTAAGGTCAACCCTAGGGGACATCTGTTTATTCAAAGCCTTGTCCAATGCCCCACTAAGTAGACATGTCAACTAGGACCCCATTTTTGCCATCATCAGGTGACAGAAAGCTCAACTCGTTGAAGTCATCTTAGCCAAATTAGTTCCTAGTTTTCTACAGACTTCCTAAAGTCACTCTAATGTCTGTTGGTTGAGTCAAAGCTCAATTGGTCTTCAAAGTAGATGTACTATCAGGTTACTTTGGCCCAGGTAGTGTAAATAGTATTAGATGATAGGGAAGATCTGCACATCAAGACCAACTCAGAGGCTGGCTATTTTCTTTCTGTGCCCTAGGAAGTCATGCTATACAGTAGAACTTTCTGTGATGATGGATATGTCCCATCGCCTGCACTGTCCAACATGGTAGCCACTAGTCATATGTGACTATTCAGCATTTGAAGTGTAGTTAGTGGGACTTTAGAAATTAAATTTTGTAATACACTTAGTTTTCGTTTTTTTGAAAAAAACTTTCTTTACGTATATGCATTGTGTATGATACTGTTACAAGAGGACATTTTCATGTAAGTATATATTGTATGCCGAGCTTATTCCCCCATTCCACCCTACCTACTGTTAGTCCCTTGTCCCCTAGGTAGTTTCACTTCCACTTTTGTGACATCCATACATCCAGATTTTGCATCTCTATTTAACATCCAAGAACCACATGATAGAGGACATACTATATTTGTCTTTCTGAGCTTGATCTTAATTTACTTAAAACATCATCTCCAGTGACATCCATGTTTCTACAAACAACATAACCTCATTCGTCTGCTTGACTGGAAAATTTTCCATTGTGCATTTATACTACATTTTCTTCATCTAGTCCTACATTGTTGGACACCTGTGTTACTTCTATAACTTACATGTGGTGAATGGCTATGATAGTAGACAGCGTAATGAAAAAAAAAAATAAGGACAGCTTATGAAGTAATATGTCAACTATGTAGTCTGGAAAAGTTATCTACTGTTCACAGTTGTTTACTCCTACCCTTTAAAAGCTGTAATGCCAGTCTTCCTTTTCCATAATAATCTTTGATACTTTTTCATTGACACAATTCATTGCTGTCTTTAATAAACTTCAAAAGCACATGAATCCAAGAGTGAATGAATTTAATATTACTGGAATCAAACAGAAAATAAAAACAACAAAGAAACAGAACAGCAGAGTTATGAGGTTTTGAATGCCTACAGTCTGAACTGGTGGGAATTATATAAAACTGTCATCCAACTGAGCTGCAACATTAGTGAACCAAAATAACTACTCAAGTATCTAAAATTCTGTGTCTGAAAAATTATGCCTAAGGTGACTGAACTTTGAAAGTATATGCAAAATAATAGAATACGGTCACTATAAAAGTCAATAGTAATTTATTATGTCTCAAACACTGATCTAAGATAGTGCTTTATGTAATTTATTCCTCATAACAGTCCTATGTGGTAGTTGGTATTATTCTTCTCCCTTCTATTGATTAAAGAACTAGATTTCAAAAGGCTTTACCCACTTTGCTCCAAGTCTGAAGCAAGAGCATGTGGCAGGCTGAGGCTCAAAGCAAGATGTGCTGGACACCAGTACCTTTCCCACAACTACAGTGTGATTGTGATTTTTGCAACACATTGAATTCAGGATATTCTTTTATAAACTGTAGAATTTCTTAAGGATCTTGGGAAAATGAAAATTTTCATTCTGGACAACTAATTATTCTAATGAGTGAGTCAGTAGCAGTGAATCTGAGGCCAGAAAAATCACTTGATGGATGAAGATGAGAGTGGAAGAGGAGGATCCGATCAGATCTTTCTCTAAAGCATGTGCCAAGCTTCCTACAGTGCTGGAGTGAACTTCAAGTCTAGGTTTGTGTGTAGGTTAATTCTTGGAAAAGACCGGTTCAAGTGTATCTCATGGACACAAATATGTTCATGGGGTTAATTGGTATGGAGTGAGCATTCAGGCTGATCATGTACCCAACGTGGACATGTTTTTGCTTTTGTGTGCTTCTTGAGTCTTCCAATGCTCCGTGTCCAGCTGGGCTTTTGCAAATAGTTTATACGACTGTTTGAGATTGCCATTCTCACATGAAGTGGTGAGAGCATCTCAGAATTGAAAAAAATGCCCATCTAGTGGAATATAAAATATTCAGAATTCTGTCTCCAGAAACCAGGTGGGAGGTGGAAATAAAGGAAGGAAGAGGCGTTTTCCTTTGATAATACAAAAATCTGCAGCCTGTGTGTACAAGCATGCATATACATCCAACACACCACACCACACACACACACACACACACACACACACACACACCTTCACCAAAGACCAGGGCACTAGTATTCAGTAAGTTCCCTTTACTTATCTGTCTACTTATGTAGCATGCAATCAAGTGGTCTTTGAAGATATTCTCTGCTGAATCTCAATCTAGTCTTATTGAAGCTTTGAAAATTTTAGACATTTTAGAACTGTGATTAAAAAAATATAAAATAAGCCCATCTGTAGCTGTTTTAAAAATTAGATATAAAATAGAGCTGTTGGTGGCAACTAAAAGCAGCAGCTTTCCTGGATAATTTTTCATACCAGGACATGATCATATCCAATTAAGTTGAGCTCTATTCAATAATCACTGTGTAATAGGATAGAATCATGGAGTAATAGGATTTGTTTAAGGCAAAGATGGAGGAGCTTAATACACATTAGATATCTTAAATGCATTAAGAACGTAAAAGACCAACTGATATAAAACCTTTTGGAGGAAACAGAAAATGAAAATATGAAGAGTTAGACGCTTTCTCTAAAGATTCTTCATTGACATTTATCAACTTTGTTGCCCCATAATTCTCATCACTAACTCACCTGAAAACAGAATTAAGATGAGACAGACCACCAAATGAAGGAATTCATCCTTATAACTTTTTCTTATAAGATCACTGACCCCAGCCAACCAAAGTTGGGTCTGAAATTGTCAAAACAAAATCTCACGATAGCCCTGAACACATTGCTTGGCTTCTCAGATACGGGACTTTGAAAAAGAGCTGTGAATGTTTTGTCACGCTTGAACTACATATTAGTTGGCTAAGCTGAGAATCAAATATGGGAAATTAGTTGCCATTAAAAGATCGCTTCAGGCGGTTCATTTCTCATCAGCCAAGCTGTGCAGGCCTCCTGCTGTGGACAGTGCACATTAGCTTACTAAACACTTCAGCTCATCACACACCGCCTCTCTCATGGATGGGCCTGGATTTTGGTGTGGGGGAAGGAGAAGAGGAAACAACAGATAATAAACAGGACTCCTAGCACCTATCTGGGTAGAGATTCAGTTCTCTGTGTTTTTACAAAAATACAATTGTTCACTAACATGTAGAGGTATCCATAATGTATTTTGAAGAAGAAAATAACTGGTTATAAAACCCTTTGGTTTCATTTTCCACAAAAAATCCAATGTGTATGTATTTAACCAGGAAGCATAAACAGAAAATTATTTACAGTGCCCAGTTTAGGAAGTTATCTTTGGAATGAGTTTTTGTAGTGGTTTTTATTCAACTGTATTTCTTTTATTTTCAACACTTACAATTTTATAATAAACACTTATTTTGAAATAATGCACATAAAAAGATCTTGTCTGGTTTTCTTTTTCTTTCCTTTTGAAATGTTTTACTTCCTTCTGAGAAACAATCACACTGAGGCTCTTCCACATATGTGAAGGGGAAATTTCCAGAGTTATTATATAAATGAATTAGGAATCATTTATTTTAGGATTTGCTCTATTCCTGTAGTTGTGGAACTGGATACATAGGACAATGTTGAGTCTTGTCATCCATATTTTCTTATGGTCCACCTGGGCTTTCTACATCCTTAGAGTCCAGAAGACACAGACTATCCTTTTTCTCCCCTTGAACCAAATGGTTTGTTCCCACATAGAGAGATCCACATACCTAAGTGTTTTCATTCAATGTGGGGAAAAGAATGGGCTTTGGAATCAAGCTCTGTATTTGAATCTTAGCTCCATATTCATAATAGCTATGCAGTCTTGGACAAGCTACTTCATAACCTCTAGGCTGCCCTGGGAATGAAAGCAGACATTGGCCAAAGCCCAAGGGGTGGAGACCCCTGTGTTCTGGTTACTGTTATTCTTTCCCCTTCTGGATGTAGTGAGGCTTCAGTGAAGAGCAGTGAAGAGAAATGTGGATGCCAGTACCTTTCAAAGTAAGGTTGTGAGTGATGGAATACCACAGAGTGCAGAGTCTGTTTCTTCATGATGCTAAGGTCACTGTCCACTGGGCAGGAGCCTTCATAGAAGTAGACAGCGCCTGTGATAGGGTCTACTCTCAGGGGCTCAGCTTTGCTGCTAACCTTCTTAGCCACAGGAAATAGAAAAATGTGCCTGAAACCCCATGTACATTTTCTATCAAAATCAGGGATATTACCTACTTTGTCTCAAAAAACCTTCGTGAGACTGAAAGATGTCTGCAAAGCATTCTGCTATGTACATCTGTTAGGATTGCAAGTTAGTGACAGAGACCCAAGTCAGACAAGGAATGTTTCACAGGGCAAGTTCCCCTGCATGACAGGAACATTCCTGGTTTCAGTGGGAGTCCAGTGTCCTAGGATTCCCCTCTGAATGGCAAACTGGGGCAGCTGGCCAGCATCCCTGGGTGTGGCACCCTGCTAACTGTCTTCTGCTCCATCCTTCCTATGCTGCTCAGTTGCCTCCATTCTGCCCCTCTGCTTGGTGAGAACTGTGGAAGTCATAGGTCTGAGGTTTTAATTTTGTTTCAGTACGGGGCAATTTAATTTTTTAAAAAAGATTTGTTTTTACTTTGTGTGCATGATAGCCTTTTGCCTACATGTATGTATATATACCATGCTACATGCCTACTGTCTTTGGAGGTCAGAAGAAAGTGTTAGATCCCCTGGAACTGGACTTATAGGTAGTTGTGAGCTGCCATGTGGGTGGTGTGAACTGAATCCAATACTTCTGCAAGAACAGAAAGGGCTCTTAACTATTGAGCCACCTCTCCAGCCCTGGAAATTTCATTTGTAATGTCCATGATATACTATGGTTTGTAATAAACCCATTTTAAAAAGTCATATACTTTATACTTGGAAAATAATCCAAATTATAAGCTTGGCACCTGTGTTTTCATAAAGGCAGTCTACCTTAGGAATCAGAAGAATTCAGAGAACTACTGAGATCATTTATTCTCAAATGAGGTCACATAAACACAACTTCATAGTCTTTAAGAAACCATGGAATGAAAAGGGCACTTTGTCCCCTACTGGACGGTAAATTCTATGACCAATGCAAATAACAAATGACCATCAATGGGGCCTGTGAGAATAAGAACAAGAGAGGTGTTCAAAGACGGTCAGCGTTCTGTGGGACAGACACTCAGAAAAGGAAGGAAGCGAGGCAGTGCGCTGCACCGGGTTAAGACTTGGACTGACTGAGAAAATATGTCTAAAGAGAAAGGGAAGCCCACTGTGCTGCTGTGGTCTTCACTCTGCTCCCCACTTGCGTTAGCTACTTTTCTGTTGCTGTGATAAAACACCATGACCAAGGCGACTTATAGAAGGAAGAATTTATTGAGCTTATGATTCCAGAGGGATAAGAGTCCATCATGGCAGGGGAAGCATGGCAGGAGACAGCAAGAACAGAAAGCTGGGAACTCACATCTTGAGGCATGCACAGGAAGCAGAGAGAAAAGCTGGAAATGGGGTATAGCTATGAACTCTCAAAGCCCACCCCTACTGATGAGCTTCCTCCAGCAGGGACACACCTCCTCAGGATTCCATGACCTTCCCAAAACACTGCCACCAACTCATCAAGTGTTCAAATACTTGAGCCTATGGGGAACACCTCATTCAAACCACCACACCATTCATAGTGGGAAGCCTAGCTATGCTCTCAAAGGGAATGGCTTTAATTTCTTGGTGGCTCCCTTGGCATCTTCCCCTGTTTGGAATTCACACCTCCAAGGTTGTAGAACCCCGGAAAGAGTGTTGGACCTGGTGCCAGTTTTCTTCTTGATCATTCCCAAGTTCTTTCTGCTTGAATGTACTCCTTTTCAAAGTGTGCAGATTGTGTGTTTCCCCATCCCATGATTAAACATAATGAAACAAATTACTAGCACAAGTTATTTTCAGGTACGTTCTAACATCTCATTTCCTCAATACTTCTTATTCTGACTGCCCAGCTCTCCTTCATTCTCACACATAGATTTCTCCTCTATTCTTCCATTCTGGCAGTCAGCAATGGGTCTTAATTGACACATCATTAAAATCTACTAGGCAGCATCTGAACTGGAATAAGACTTTAAGGCAAAGGGCTCCAGCCAGCCTTCCAGATTCATTGTTGAAACACCCTCTCTGAGGAGGCAGTCATTCCTTTTCCTGTGGCCTTCCTGCAGTCTCACAGCCAAACTGAAATAAAAATCCCATGATGCACCTCACTACCTTGTGTTTTCAGAGTGGCAGCTACCTGAGCATTGATAATGAACTTTCCATCTGCTCTGACAGCCCTTCAGTAGAGATGACCACCCTGGGTCCTGAGCCTAATGCTGGTTCCAATCTGGTGTGACCAGTTCGTTCAGAGTTGCTTACTGAGTGGATCATGCCAGTCTCTTCCCTTCATTACTTGCCTTGTGGGAGAAGAGAGCCAGCTTACTTTCCAGGTTACAAGAAAGAGAATTCAACAGGATGAGAGTCCTGGGAGCTCAAAATCTACATCACCTATGTAAACAGTGTCATATGCGCCCTGGAAAGGCAGCCTTAGTGTTTGCCTTGTTCTGTTTTCAGGGGCTAAGAAGACGATTGCTTCCTCTCAAACATGGACAGATTAAATACACTATGGCCTGTCCTTTAGCCATCTGCTCCTTGCTTATTTTATTTTAAGCTGCATGACTAAACTTTATTATCTGATGGGCAAATGTGGCCCCCACTGTTGCTGGGCTAAGCTCCTTGAGGCTGGCAAAAAACATAGAGTCATAGGACTAGTGGCAAAGGGAATAGTTAGAACCCAGTGGGCCACTACTTCACAATTACTACTGCTGGGTCAAATCCTGAAACATCAGCATTCAGGATTCTTCCTGGCTAGAGTCATAGCCAGAGGAGCGAATGATGGAAAAGAACAGGGAAACTTTGCTTTGATGATTTGTCTAAAGATCTGTGTTCAAATGATATTCTTTTCTCTGAGATCCCTGATAAGGCTGAAAGGATTTTCTAATCCTAAGCTTTCAGTCCCTTAAATTTCTTCTCCAGAATGTATTACAATCCTCATCCTCTTCCATTACTTCTCCTGTGTGTTTCTGTAAGGATCTCAAAGTATTCTTTTACCTCTTTTGCCATAACCAGGAGCAAACTCCCCAGGAATTTGTGACAACTCCTTTGCTTTGATTTCTGTTCCAGGACCAAGATCAAACTGAAATAAGAAAGGCACTTGTCTCCAAGAAGCTATCCACCTTAGTTTTTGAGACAGGGTCTCTCACTAGGACATGGAGCACACTGATTACGTCGGACTGGCTGGCCAGCAAGCACTGATGATCCCTCTGTTTCCTCATCCCAGCACTGGGTTTACACAAGCATGCTGCCAGGCCTGGTTTTTCCATGGGTGCTTGGAATGGATCTCAGCTGCTCATGCTTGTTTGTAAGCACTCTACTGAGTGAACAATCTCCCCAGGCCCTAGTTTATATTTTATGGGACCACAAAACAGAGTACTTATAGTATTTTAAATCCCCACCACCATGAGTGAGTAACAATTCTCCAGCCACTAGCTTCCATCCTGGGCTCTGGTCCTCTGTTTTTAATTCAGGCATCCTCATAGATGTAGTATTTCAGTGTGATCTTAATTTACATTTAATTTCCCTAATAGATAATGATATTTAAAATCTTTTCATGTGTTCAGCTGCCTTCTGTATTGCCTCTTAAAAATATGTCTTATGCCTATTTCTTAATGGAGTTATATGTTTGTTTGCTGGAGTTTTAAGAGTTCTTTATATATTCTAGAAACTAGTCCTTATTTAAAGATGTTTTGCATACACACACACACACACACACACACACACACATACATGTACATTGATCTGTCTGAAATTTCACCTTCTTCACAAGACCACTAAAAGGTCAAAAATTATTGTCCTAGGTTCATTTCTGTTGTGAGAAAACATCCTAAAAGCAACTTAGGAGAGTGAGGGTTTATTTGACTTACAACTCCAGGTTACAACCCATCATTGTGAGAAGTCAAGGCAGGAATTTGAGGCAGCTAGTCACATCACATCCACAGTCAAGAAGAGAGAAAGATGAATATATAAGTGCTTGCTTGTGCTTAGCTTGATTTTCCACACTCAGACAATTTACCCTACTTAGGGAATGGTGCTGCTCACAGTGGGCTGGGTCTTCCCACAAGAATTAAACGAATTAAGACAATCCTCTACAGATATGCCCATAGGCCAACCCAATGTAGGTTCTAGGCTGTATAAAGTTGACAATTAAAGCTAATCATCATAGGTATAAATTACAATAAGGTCCAATTAGCAATCGCCCAATTTTTAGATTATACTTGTGTTGTCAAGTTTACTAACTCTTTGCCTCATTCTAGTTCCTAAGACCTTGCCTATATTTTTTTCTTAGATCTTTCTAGTTTCATGTTTAGTCTTATTTTGAGTTAATTCTTTTTGTAAAAATATTTTTACAGAATTCTGAAGAATCTCACAGTGTATTTTTATCATATTCAGACCCTCTCTCCTACCTGAAGCCTCCTTTCTACTACCCACATAATTCTATATCATCTATTTTTTAAGGCCTGTCAAATGTGGTTTGTGTCCCCAAATGCCCTTGAGTGTGGGCCCATCCCCTGGAGCCTGGTCAACCTAACCAGCACCACACCCTTAAAGAAAATTGACTCTCCTACCAGAAGCTATCAGTTGCTGGGATTCTCAGCTGGGATTATGACTTCTTGCCCACCTCCCCTCCTCTGTTCTCGAAATTTGTCTGGCTTGAACTTATGTGCATGCTGTTAAATTTGTTGTGAATTCATATGAGTAACTGTCCTACTGTCTGGAAAACACTACTTTCCTGTGGTCATCTACCACGTCTCACTCTCACAATCTTTCCATCTCCTCTTCTGCAATGATCCCTGAGCCTTGGGAGGCAAGGATTTGCTATAGATTTCCCATTCAGGTTTAAGCACTCTACAGTCTCTTATTCTCTGCATGGTGACCAGTTGTGGGTCTCTGTGTTAACCCCCATCTGCTGCAAGAACCTTCTCTGGTGGAAACTGGGAAATGCATTAATCTATTCATATAACAATGTCATTAGGAGTCATTTTAATACTAAGTCTATTTCTCAGAGTAATAGTAGTAGGCTCTCCCCAATGGCCTGTGACTTATCTAGCCACAGGTTCGTAGGCTTAATAGCAGTACCAGATGTGGGCTTCATCTTGTGAAGACTTAAATCTCATCAGAAAGTGGTTGGCTACTCCAATAGCATTCTCTCCACTCTTTCACCAATGGGCATTTCTTTCCAGGGCAGTTGTTATTTGCAGCTTGCAAGGTTCACAGATAGGAAAAGGTTGATAATTACTTTTGTCATCAGGCAGCATGCATAGCACCTTTCGGCACTGTGAAAGCTAGCCAGTAGAGATGAAGTTTTGAGGTCAGTACTTGCTTGATTATCCTTATTTGTTCTACAGCTCACATCTAAAGCGTCTTCAACAATAGGGTCTTACTGTCCAATTCTGATGAATAACCAAGAATAAGGGCAACAGTCAGTATTTTTGAGGATCTATAGGATCCCTGGTCAACAGTTTCAAAAGAGGGAGTTCATTCCTGGCCTTGCACTATTGATTTGACAGCTTATGGTGTCTGGTAGGGCACTGTTCCCCTGTTATAGGGTAACTCCATTTAAACTCTTTTATATTGTGTATATGGTAGTATGTTTCCATACGACTTGTTCAAAAAGCCTTTAGTGTTAGTTATCTCTCCCCATACTCCCTCCTCTGCTCTGCTCTCCTATTTACCACCCCATTTAACACTTCCTACTCCATTCCTGCCCTGTCCCCCTTTATATCGCTGCATTCTGTCTCCCTTCCCAAGAAGCATCTGACCACTTACTAGTTTTCTGACCGCTATGGCTTTTCCTGTTAAAGCACACGTCTAAAGAGTCAAAGCCAGCATCTATATATAAGAGAGAAAGTGTGGTGTTTGCTTTTCTGACCCCAGGTTACCTCACTAGAGGCAATAACTGTCATGACTATTTCTACTTGCATCCATTTTTTTTCTGCAAATTTCATAATTACATTTTTCTTAACTGCTGAATAATATTCCATTGTATAAATGTACTGTACTTTTATATATGAGGTATGAGATTTAGGCTTACATTCTGGGGAGGGTGGGGGAAGAAGTGCCTATGATATTGAATTGTTCTAGTATCACTACTTGGAAAGACCACTATTTCTTTATTCAATTGCTTTTGGACCCTTAATAATCAACTGAACATATTGGTATTTGCTTACTTCTGGGTTTTCTATTCTGTTATTCTGATCTGCATGACTAACTCCTCATCTGTATCATATAATGAAAGTGCAGTAAAGACACTAACGGAAAATAAAAAAGATAAATGGTGCAGAATTACAGATAATGTTCTACTGAGCCTCTTTGGGAACTTGAGACCAAAAGTAAGTGAGCAATTGTGATGGTTCCCATTGCAATTCCCACAATTGCTTGGATATTTGCTAGTCAATGAACACACATTTTAAACACAAATAGAAACAGGACCAGTAAGTCAAAGTAAAACTACAAGTCCAAAGTATATTTCCATTCTTCTAAATAATTTTCATTTACTGGTTTTTAGGTTTTTTTTTTTTTTTTTTTTTTTTTCTTTCTCCACCTTTAATTAAGACCTACAGATTCAAAATTGATGAGAATGACTTTTTTTGTTTGTTTGTTTTAATCTTCTGTGAAGCCAAGTGAGAAGACACAGTAAACTGGGCATATTCTGCGAGTATCTTTGCCCTGCCATTGCTTCCGAGGTGGAAGCAAGCAGCTGAATTAGACAGAGCAGGCCCCAGAGCCTGCTGTCCCTGAGAAGGGTGGCACTTGCCTTCCATGATATCTGGTGGGGTGTGCCTGGGATATTGTTAACTGCCGTGTGGGTGCTGGGATTCAAACCCGGGTCTTCTGCAAGAACAACCAGCATTCTTAATCTCTGAGTCATCTCTCCGGCCCCTCGTTTTTAGTTTTAATCTAACTGTTAGTAACTTGCAGACATAGTCAGGAAGAGCATATGAGATGGAAAGATTTTCAGGATGTGCATGTTGGTTACTACATGTTCTTTTCAACTTTATTATGAATGTTGCTTAAGGAAGGTACAAAAACAGCATAAATATTTTCCCAAGATAACTAAGTAACAAATAGTAATGTTACTAGTAATGTTATGGAGAAAACAGATAAAGTGTCAACTAATTTCTTCTGCAATTTTAGAACTATCTATGTATAACTATGAGGGAGATATAAAATTAAAAATATTTAACAACTGTGGCATGGAGATCAGCCAGTAATAATAAATGCTTGCCTTGAATGACAGATAAGTCTGTTTTTACATATATAAGCACAAGACTTCCCCTCCCATTACAGGACATGCAATCCAGACTCAGTGCTAAGATGTGCTTTTAGCTTTTTATTTCATGTGCATAAAATGAAAACTTAATAGATAATGGTGAACTATTTTCTCTTGATATTTATCAATGCCAGTTTATAATCAGTTAACAAACATTGGTCACATCAAGATGGTCATTTTCATATATGTAATTAACAGATATTTTTGATTGACAGAGGTGAGGAAATTCATTTTCATTTCAAAGCTGGCATACCTTATTATGATAATACCAATTATTTTCATGTGGTTTGGATAATTGAAATATTAGTTCCTTCTACCCTTCTCCCCATATAGATTCCAGTGGAAAAATGCATTAGGCAAACTCAATAAATTTTCCTAACATTATTCTTAACAAAAAGGGTGTTAGTATTCACCCTTTTTTGTCTTTTTGAGACAAGGTTTCCCTGTAGTCACTTGCTATGTAGACCAGGTTGTCCTCAATCTCACAGAAATCTGCCTGCCTCTGCCTCCTGAGTATTAGAATTAAAGGCATGCACCACCATGCCAGGCAACATTCACTTTTTACATATAGGAAACATGACCTTGATATGTTGGCTTGGACCAACATAGAGTCTTCCAACTATGAACCCTACCCCACTCATCATGTAGTAAGAAGGTTTGCATATGAGGAATCTTTACATGGGTTATGTATGCTTTATTCCTAATGGCACAGATCCTTCTGAGATGACAACATCTCAGAAAAGTAGCTTCTGAACTATGCCTTTGAACCTCAATTCTAAAATACAAGTGCTCAAGCAATCAACTGACTGATAGTTGGTTTTATCTTACTGCTCATTAATGTCCAAGTCTTCTTTAGTGCCAGGCAGAGCAACAAACTGCTTTTCGCATGTTGGATATTAATTTTCTTTCTAAAACCTGAGTTAGTTACACCAATAAGTTCTATTGACTGGTTAGTTTCATAGAACAAATATCTTGCTTTAATAGACTGGTTTATTAATCTAATTCCATCAAGATCTTCTCACACTACATGGAAACTTGGATGTAGGCCTGGTATACATTTTAGTCATTTTTAACTATGAAGAGAGATGCATTATTGCATTATTGATGCTTTAGAAAAGTTTCCTTGTCCTTCCCTAGCTCAACCATCTTGCATTCTATAATAGTCTTAATGCTATAAAGATTATTTTTAAATGCCCCTGCACTCTTACACTAATAAGTTTAAAGAATTCCCACCCCAAATCCTCACCATCTTCAAAGCTGCCTTGTTCTCCCATGTTCCCCTGTTACAGTCCCCTGTTCGTTTATTTCATAAAGTGCCAAGAGTAGGTCAACAGTGTCACTAGAAACAAACCAAGGAAACAGAAAAGAGGGCTTGTCAATCTTCAGGTTGATGAAAGTGGTGTCCTAATAATATATCTTTTGAGGTTTGGAAGTGGGGAGAACCGTGCTGCAGTTCAGGCCAAGAATGTTGCCAAACCATTCACTTATGTTGAAAAGACAAATTTGGCTGAGTGAACATCTGTCCACCTTATCTTGGTTCACTGCAATGCTAGAGTTATGTCAGATTCAAATTTATGAACCCAGTGTTGGTATGAAACTGCATTCCTGCAAGTATTCTCAGCCATAGCACCAGGCTATTTCTCTTTGTGCTTTAATTATGATGAGGAGTGATTATAGCAACCAGGCTGTTTTAGTGATTCACGGGAAGGGGTTGCTTTAGAGGGGACAACACTTTATATTTTTTATATT
>NW_008350555.1:507783-523540 GCF_000622305.1 Nannospalax galili
AAACATACAGAAAGCCACGTGCTTTCTAATATGATCTGGAGAAGGTTATTGGCAATTCCAGGAGAACATTCTGCTTGCTAGTAAGAGGACAGAAGGCATTGCTAGTAGGGTTGCTGGAAATAAGGACAGCTGGGAGAGCTGTAACATGTAATCCGTAATCTGCATTTGGAAGTGTCTATTAAGAGGAAAGTTCCCAGGGGAAATGATGGGACAACCCATTTTACCCTCACATGCTCTCAGGGACGTGGTCAATGTACCTTCTTCCCTGTGCCTCTGCAGCTTATCCATCTGTGGGTCTCATCTGGCCCTTAGGACATGCTGACTTGTGTTGTTCTTTATTTCCTTAAGAGCTGCTCTATATCCAAAACAGTCTGTGAGCTCCATAACAATCACGTTATAATGTCTGCACCAATGCCTTACACAATATGCCAGTGGTAGTTAACAGGCTACAGGTAGCCAGGGGAAAAGTGAAACTAGAAATAGTGAAGACCGTGCTCTAGTAAGGACCCCGTATGTCTTATTGCATTTGGTTCTCTTCCTGGAGTAGCTATTACTTATCTGTCATTTATCTAGTTTAAAGGGGAGGACAGCAAGGCTCACAGAAGCTCAACAGCTTGGGGCTCGTGACAACTCCATGGGAGAAGTGTTTGCTGTGCAAGCATAAGGACCTGAATCAGATACCCAGCAGCCGTATGAAAGCTAGGCATAGTGGCAAGATTCAGTAACCCCAGCACTGGGCAGACAGAGACAGGTGGAGTCACTGGAGTCTTGCTATCTACCCCTTTAGCTTCAATAGTGAGTCCAGTAAGAGACCTTGTCTCAAGAAATGAGGAACAGGGTCATAAAAGAAGTCACCAGTGTTGATCTTGGCCTCTAAGCAAGCATACTGGCACATATATGTACATACAGGTGTATACAGCATGTGTGCACACATGCACAAGAGTTTAGCATCTTGTTTCTATTCAAATAGCTTAAGTGGTAGAGTTGGAATTTGAGTCCAACAGTTTCAGACCTCAGCTGCCCAACTTTAGTGGAAAGATTTTACTCACACTGTCTCCTTTCTCTTTCACTGACATCTAAACTCTAGGTAGAGAGGATCTTTTCACAATGTGTGACACAAGTCACTCATGTCTGCCACCAGAATGTTCAGTTCTCCTGAATTTTATGATTTCTCACCAAAGCAAAATGACTTACGTCTGGGAGAAATGTGAGGTCATGGTAGCTCTGATGAGCTTGTGGGGTTGAAAAGCACTAGATTCTAACCAGTAGATGAGAAAAATTGTATAGAAAATGTCTGCTGTATAGGCCACCCACAGAAACATAGACCCAAGGCCAGACAGCACGATCAAATAAATAATAGGCATGTACTTACATCTGAATTTCAGAAAAATATTTTTTTTTAGTTTAAATGTGTCCTACGTACTTAGGATAATATTTATGCTAAAAGGCATTTAATTTTAAATCAGAAATCCCAATTTAGCTAGACATCCTGTATTTGTATTTGTTAAATCTGACACCTTTAAGACAAGAGCACAAGCTTTTTATCTTATAAGGTGGAGAGAAGTCCAATTCTGAAGTATAGACTAAGACAGAAGAAAGGAAAGGAATATTTCAGACATCTTTTTAAAAATCAGCACTCTTGCTCAAAACAGACTTTCAGAGTTACAAGTTTTAAGTCTGAATCTTATTCATTCAAAATATGGAATGATTTTTTAAATGTTTCTAATTTATTTGTTCATTTCTCTCTGTCTCTCTGTCTAGTCCTCCTTTAAAGACACACACACACACACACACACACACACACACACAAACTTAGAAAATGGTAACTTTAACCCTCCCACATACAATAACTTATATTAGCAATTTCAAAACTTCCACAAGGCAAATATTCCAAACCCCAAGAACTATTCCTTTCTCGTCTCTGAGTATTTTCATCTGCCTAGTTTTTAACAAAAATCCCCAGGGTTTTTGAAAAGAAAAGAACTTTGAAAGTCATCAAGCCATCATCCCTCCTCTCAGAAAGGTTGCTCTCAGTGACAGAGAGAGATTTTTCTGCACTCATGCCTCAGTCTAAGCTGCCTGTGCCTAAGCTACTCAGATTATCACAAATCTGAAGTTTCCATTGATAAATTTGTGCTAAACTTGGTACTTAGGAACCAAATGTTACTCTCTTACCATGTTTCCAGATCACCTGATTTGAGTCAGTACCCCAGCACCTAGGCAGGACTTGGGGAGTTCTGATGCATCTCACAAATAGAGTCAGCTAAACTGATCTATTTCTAGGGGCTGTGGTTTCTATAGGTTGAGAACTTGTCTGCTTTCTTGTCTTCTCTTGCCCCTCACCTCCTTTCCCTCCCATAGTCTTCCTCCACTTGCTCTTCAGTGTGCTAGACCAGAAAAGAACAACCCTGTTCTAAGAGTAATAACAATGGGAAAGAGATCCTAGGCCAAATACTCATACCATGAAAAACAATTCAGAAGTTGATACCCAAATGCACACTTCCTTAGCTTTTTAGGAAGTGTCATCATTTCTTTTTACTCTTTCAAAAATAGGATTTTACATCATCATCATCATCATCACCATCATCATCATATTAACACAGGGTCTCACATAGCTCAGGCTGGTCTCAAATTCACTATGTAGCCAAGGATAATGAGCTTCTAATCTCCTGCCTATACCTCTTGAATACTGGGATTGCAGGCATGAGCTACCATGTCCAATTTATGCAGTTCTAGAGTTGAAACCGAGGACTTTGTGCATACCAGGTAAACATTCTGCCTACTGATCTATAGCCCCACACCTCAAAATTATTATTTAAGAGTAAAGTTTACTTTAAAAAGGACCCTGCCTACTTGGTGTTAGCTTTACAGAGGATTTGATTTCTCTCTAAAGTTCTCCATTTTGTAACCTACATCACTCATAATAAGTGATAGTCTCATTGACAATAAAGCAATTCTCATCAGAATGTACTAGGTTCTAGAAGAAACACTCTAAAACATGAACCAAATCTCTTCTGGATTAAATGAGGCTCCCATGCCACTATATGAAATCCAATGGCATCAGTGTTGGTCAATTTATTTAGGGGAAAAAAAGAATAGGAAACAATCAGTCTTACAAATCTAGCAAAAACAAACAAATAAAAACCCTTGAAACTCAAAGCAAATAACACTTAAGTAGGAAAACAATGTTGAATGAATTTCAGAAATGGCTTTCTAAATGCTTGGGATGAATGACACTGATTTTAAAACTGTGCGAATGTGACTGCAAACATTTACTGCTGAGTTTTGTTTTGTCCTCATATAATTTGGGGTTTCAAAATGAAATTTTGCTGCTTTCTAAGTTATAAGGTTGACAAGATGATACGTTTTCAAACAATCTAAGTTTTTCTTTGGTAGATACTCATACAGGTATAAATAACTCTGTTAGTATTTCTGTTTCCTGATTACCAACAGCCTTCCTCAATGTTTCTCTAGAGTTCTTTGAGGCACTGAAATTTAAAGACAAATCAAAGGGGTGGAGTAATTAGTGCCAGGGCCCATGTATCCAACGGTAGCTTCTGTTCTAACGTGGTTAGAATATTCCAGATTCCAGGAATTTCACAGCAATATATGAGAACTATCAGGAATGTCATGGCTCTCAGTGTGAAATTTGTCTCTGACATACACGTGTTTTTTATCACATGCTGAATAAATCCAGGATTATTTTTTCTTGCAAATTGGCTGTAGCTTACATTTCACTGTACATCCCTTCCGGGGGAAAGGAAAAGGACGCTGGAACATACAGGCCTCCTGGGTGTTCAGGCTGCAGAGGATACACTCTCCAAGGTCCAGCAGCAGATTCTTCCCAGTGGGTGACTGGTGGGTAAATGCATCCTCAGAGGAAAAGAGAGAGTGGGTCTAGAGACCCAAATAGAAGCTGAGCACACTGGGAAAAAGGGTGGAGCTGCCACCATATGGAGCACAGGTGGACAGAGAATGAGGAGAGACCAGGGGTGGGCAATGATTGGCATGTGCATTTCAAATATGGAAAAGGAAAAGCCTACAAGAATCCGTGTCTTTGTAAGTCACCCCCTCCCAAATGTCGTGTAAACTATGCAAAATCTAAACAGAATGTCTTATGTCGGTTTGTCAGCCCTGGGGCCTCAGAGGGCTTGGGTGTGAGTCTCCCAAGAAGTGGGACAGGAAAATTTACTGAAACAGTGACTTTGAATTCTCACTTTTCTACAGCAAATCTGTTTGGAAATTTAAACCTCTCATTCACATTTCCACTAGGAAGAATAAGAGAAAATGCTAAACTGAATAAAATAGTTAAGCCTTTGATATTTCTTTAAGAAGAAACTATTGAACATAACTGAGCAAACTATTGCAAAATGACATTTTCAAGCTGTGTGGAGTTTTTCAATGATGTTTTTGCATTTAAAGATCAATTAAGCTGGGCATGGTGACACATGCCTTCTGTCCCAGCACTCAGGAGGCAGAGCCAGGCAGATAGATTTCTGTGAGATCAAAGCCAATATAGCAGAGTTCAAGACCACCTGGGGCTACAGGGAGACCCTATCTCCAAACAAATAAACAAAACTCAAAGAGACACAATTAAAGAGCTATCGTGAATGAACCATGCTTGTTGCCATGGGAGAGTGAAATGAATACGGAAATGGCACTGGGGCAGAACACCACATCACAGAATTAACTCAACTGCTTTCCCTCCTAGATGACTGGGAATCAATTCTTCGGCCTTCTTTGACCAGCTCTTTCATGTTTCCTGTGTGTCTATGTATGTGGACATGTTATATGGGCATCTCATCTCAGTGGTATCTGAAGCACTCTGTGTGTTGTATCTGTGGTTAAGCAGGGTCTGAAATCTTTTGCTGCATCCAGATGAGATTACATGAAGGAACTGGACCCGAGTGGATGTTATTTCTATCAACCCCCACCCCAGCACCCTTTACAAAGAGGAAAATAGGAGAATGAGTTGTAGCATCATTATGCCCTCATAACTAATATTTATATCAAGTGCTGCTACAAGACCTTACTTACATGAATAAAGATACAAATTGCTGAATTATTTATACACCATTTCTATTAACTTAGTGAGATATAGTTTGTAAATTACGAAGTTTCCAAAAGCCGAAAATCATTTAGACTAATTGGTACATTATACAATCTGTGTGATTGATTTTTTAAATGAATTGGTCCCTAAGTGAGTTTTGAATGTTCTCTAATAATTGATTTCTAATAAATGGCATAAATAAATGAATGATTAATGTATTTAGATAGAAAGCAGTTGATAGGTGTTTAGGTCAATTGAAACATTAGTACTTTGGTTCAGAAAGTTCCCTAGAATGCCAAGCATTACTAAATACCAAATGTCATTATTACAAACAAGAAATTTTACACTAACAAAAACTTAGTCATCTTTCATTCTTTGGTCATGAATGCAAGTGAGCATTTACCTTAAGATGCTATATTTTCTCCAAACATAAATGACTGGCTTGAATGGGGAGGACTGAGAGGTTCCAGACAAGGAGGTTCCTGGTGACAGCCCCATGATAAATGCAGTACAAGGAGTTTCCTTTAAAACAGGAGAATATTCTGTTAGTAAAAGATGTTTCTGAAAGCCTTATAAAGGATGTATATGCTGGGGTTGTTTTTCAAGTCGATTTGAGAAGCACACTCACTTTTAAGAAGAGATAAGCTATCTGACTTCAAACAGATCTCAAGGTCTCTTGCCAAATATTAATGTTCAGCCCTTTGTATCTTTGGCTCAGACCCAGTCTTAGCAGCTCAGGATCTGTTAAGTTGTTCCTTCTTCTAAAAGGAAATTGACAACTTGAGAGCAATTTTGACATTGTTTTGTGCAAACGGGAACTGCCAACCAGAAAATACAGGGAAAAAAACAAGAGTCACAAGGAACTACTGCGTAGGTAACAGACAATCTCTGTTGTTTATCCACCCATGTCAAAGTACCACACAGTTTGTAGGGAATGTGTGTTATTGGTTAGTCTTATACCACCAATTCCTGCTTCTTTGGGTAATAGATCCCAGGTTTCCTTTGCGAGGCATTCCTTCTAACCATTGAGTTAAGCTTGGTGGCACTGTCAATCAAAGAACTCTGTCCTTCTCCTGTCCATGTGGCAGGCACATAAAACAATTTCTCTCCCTTAAATAGAAATCATGTGTTAAATGACAGAAAAAGAATGTGTCTGTGGGTCTCAATTATGTAACAGTGCCTGGCCAAGGCTGACTGGTCATTCATGCAGTGATACTCTGTGGTTTCTGGAAAGTGCCTGGCTCCTGCCCTTTGCTGCCTGGTTTTCAGCCTCTGATTTGATCCTGAAACTTTCCCATAATCTTTTAATAAATTCTCTCTCTCTCTCTTTTTTTTTTAAATTAACTAAGTTCTGCTTCCTGCTGCTTAAATCTAAAACGCCAACAGAAAAAAACTTCTTTACTTTTAGTTAGCTTGAGGTTGAAGTATATGTAGGGAAAAATTCTTAATATTTAGTAGCTACACTGAGGCAGCATGATTAATCCTTAGCTCAGGAAGTTGAAGACATCTATATCCCAAAGAGCCAATAAAAGACATCAGTGTTCTCCAATATTCCAGCCTTTCCCTTAATCTAATCTATCAAGCATCGGTCCACTTAGTTAGCTCAACAAATTCTAGAATAATGTCCAACGAAGTATTCCTTATTTTTGTAGTGTTGTTTATGACATATTTCATTAGATTATAAACTTATTAGGGGTGATGTGCTTTACAAAGTTTTCAGTTTCATTTTCCCTAAATCTTCCTTTCCACGATTGCCATATTTAGTTATATTTAGTCAAAAGTACTATTTTTAGGAAGAACCAGAGTGTCAGACCTTGTTTCTCAGAGATCCACATACCTTTATTTTATTTCCCTTTAATGTGTCCTCTTTCCCCAATAAGATAGCTGGTTTCTAGTCTTGGAGGCTACGGAGGAAGAGTGTGTAAGCGGACCTGCCTTTCCACATCATATAAACCCTCAATTATGTTTAGGTATGCAGATTCTCTCTGTGAACTTCTTGAGCCTTAAGATTCTGAATATCAGAAGGCAAAGGAAAGCTCTAGAAACACTCCTGTTTATACTTCCAGCTGGCTATCTGCCATACTGTCACAAATTTTGGTCATTTAAAAAGTCAAAATTCATTTGGAAAATCACATTTTGGTTCCATCTTACAAACCATATCCCTAGTCACACACAGGCAGGTTTGTTGAGTTGTGTTTCTGGGAAGTGAGAGTGTCTCTATGAGTCTGACTAACAAGTTTAACTCTGATGTCCCTCAGACCAAAAGTATTCCATCCCAGTACCGCAAGGCTGCATGGGGCTTGCCACTCTAGCCCTGCTCCTTAAGACAGTGCTCACTAACTTACACCTGAATTACTGTGATTATGAAAAATGGAAATCCTGTTAACCCATTCTGAATTGGCGTTTTTAGGAACACATAAGCCAATAACAGTGTGATCGGTTCTAAGGCCATAAGCCAGCTCTCTGGCAAGCACTTTGGTGGCACAAGGCTTTCACATTCTTCACAGCAAATTTCTTTTCCTAACTGTTTTTGGTTGTTCTCATTACTTGGTGTTTGAGCACTTGATCACTTGGGAGCAAAGAGAGATAAGTTAGAGCATCCATGGGAAATCATGCTGGAATTACAGCTTTGACCAAAAATGATGTGTTTGCACATCCGTAATGGGAACACACACTGCTATTCCCTTGATAACCCCTTTGACTGTTGGATATATATAACTTTCCCTGTACAGTGGGTTCTGGGCTCAGACTGAGCTGGGAATGCAAGATACTCCCTATCTCCAAGATGCTATTTTTCGGTGATATTGACTTAGAAGAGTATTAAACTCAGAGAATGGAGACCTGAGTTTTCATCTCAGCTTTCACATTGACTCTGTAATGTATTTAAACTCAGAAACTCTGGGGCTGGAGAGATGGCTCAACGGTTAAGAACACTGACTGTTCTTGCAAAAGACCTGGGTTCAAATCCCAGCACCCACATGACAGCTAACAACTGTCTGTAACTCCAGTTCCAGGGGATCCAACAACCTCTTCTGTCCTCTATAGGCATTGCACAACATGGGTGCACTTATCTACATACAGGCAATACATGCATACACATAAAATAAACATGATAAATAAAATATTTTTAAAAATTCTTCACTGTGAAAAAGACTGCAATTTAATAAATATTAAATAAATCTTAATATAAATAGATAAACATTCATTAAATAATTAACATTATTAATGTAACGTTTTAGGACTGAGATGTTATAACAGGTTTGTAAAATTTTGATCAGACCTTGCCTGGGCCCGCTGGAGCCAAGCTGACCTCTATCCAACCAGCATCCAGTAAGTTTCCTTGTATGCCAATGGGGTAGGTATGGGCAGAGCAAAGGTGGCCATGCTGGGGCTGCAGTTACTGCTACTGGCACTGCTCTGGTCCTGCAGCTGCTGTACCAGAAATACCTCTGCTGCCCCCATTACAACTAAGACCACCTGGACAAGTTACAATATCCTGAAATCAACAGTCTCTTCCTAGTCTTGCAATCCCTTCCACATCTGTACTGTTAACAACTCAGGTAAAGAAATCCAAGCCAAATGGCAGCTACAAATCCAATGCAGCAAGGAAGAAATTGTTCTGCCACGAACCTACTAATTCTACCCTTGATTGTACTGAAAAGGACAACATTGACAATTCCACATTTGCCCCGCTTGGAGAACATGTAGAAGGTTTCACAGACCCAATATTAAATCTTCTGGGGTTTTAGTCACAAGATTAAAAGAGGTTACATCCAAAATGGAGCACAATTTCTTCAAATGTAACTTAAGAAATATAAACACTTAAAACGCTACCTTGAAATCAGGAAGTGATTTTATCAAGAGGTAAGGACAGAATGTGGAATGCAGATTCATTTTTTCATTTGGTTCATATAGCACACAAGGCCACAAAGAGGTAATATCTAAAAATCTTCCATGATTCTATTTACTATAAATCCTGAATGTATTGTTTCAACAGCACTAATTCAATATAATAAACTCTAGATAAACCCTCTCTTTGTTAAGCTATCTTCTCTTTGGAACTAAATGTTTTTCCCTCTCTATCTTCGGCTTTAGATTTGATACTATATTTGACCTTTACATAGAAATTGACATGTGCCAGGACAATGCGGGATTCCAATCACCCCCAACTCCAACCACCATGAATAAATTTTACTTTTCCAAAATGGTCAGCATTTCTCATCACCTGTTTTCACTCAACAGCAGAGTCAGATTTATTTAACTAAACTGGTAACAAAGAATAGAATTGCATTGGCCTCAACTAATTTCAAAATGCTGCTTTTATTTCTGCTGATGTTGAGTAATTTTTACAATTTAGAATGTGGTCTGTAATAAAGGCACAATTTTAGATCTCAAAACTAGAAAGGCAAACAAGTGAAAGAGTTAAAAGTGTGAATGAAGCATTCAGGGTGTGAAGACTGGAAGCCAACTTGCAGTCACAAAATTCACAGAAATCTGCTCTTTTTCTGTAACTGCTTTTATAAAAGAACAAAACAATAGATCAGAATGGCCACAAATGGGACACTTTCTGTTTTCAGTTAATAGTTTAGGTAGTTTGAAGTTGGTCTTAAGCCCAAAAGTAAGCTTGATTCTGCAGGAAGCTTTTCCCAACTGCCTGGAAACCTTTTAAACTATAAACACTTCCTGAAAAAAATACCTTACGCGCACATGGCCACGCACAGCTGCTTCATGTTCCAGTATCTAACAGGATCACCGTGGTCTTGATGCCAGGGCCATTTTTCTCCATCTTTACAAACCTGTAGAGGAATAACCACATCTCACAGATCTGAAGCTACTGTGTCAGTGAATGATCACTTTTCCCTTAGTTTCATACCTGAATGCTACACAACTATTTAATTGACTATTGTGTTTGTGTGTCTCTTCTTTGAGTCAGAGTAGCATCTCATGTTATGAAACTGATTTGTTTTGAACACAAGCTAGATATAAAAGCAATAAGTGGCTGAAAGAAAATTTGAAAAGAAATTTGATAGAGAACCTGATTTCCAAAGAATGAGCCTGTTTCTGTTCCATTCTCACTTTGATTTTCACTTGACTTTTCCATAGTTTAAAAAAACCAAATAATTCAAAAAAACCTTTTTGTACAGTGTATATCATGTGATATCTGAAAATAAATGAAAGCAACATTAATTTTAGTCTAATAGAATATTATACAATAAATTAGCACTGTTTGGAAGAGAAGGTCTGGAAGAGAGATGCCTCACTACACATAAACAGGATGAAAGACAAATCATCTTTCCTTGGTTTGAGATGATAGCTCTAAAATAGATCAGTGACAGCAGAGAAAGAGCCCTGTCTCTGTAACTGGAGTTTTAGAGCAAAAGCCAGAGTTCCAGGAGTCCCGACAGGCTAGGCTAGGCCATCTGCCCCAATATACCAATTAGACATGCAGTGGTGAAAAGCAGAGAGAGGAGATGTAATCCATCTGAACATGTTGAGACTGCATAAAGGGGTCCAGTGATCCCAAGTCCACCTTTAGATACTGACACAAGCTTTAGGTTTAAACAGAGGGAGAATTGGTACAGGGGCAAGAGCACACATAACGAGGTAGTCTGGTCAAGGTTATGTTCCCACCTAGAGATGCTTCAGTCCAGCCTACCAGAGCTTAAGCTCAGGTCCTGCAGGAGGGTCTGATAAACTGTTAATCTGTTCACCACTGTCATTGGGCTCAGGGAGATTCCGGAAAGATGACCTTCTTCTGGGTGCAGCTATGCCGTCATAGATAAGCGTTCCCACTTTGCTAGTAATCTTTCCTATGAGCCGGAAGTAGCTTCAGTTTCTTGTCACAAAGATGTTTATGGATCAGTCCTGTTTTTCCTGGGATCCAAGATAACTCAAGAGGAATGGTTAAGGACAATGACTTCTCTCTGTGCCTTTAACCTTAAAGGGGATGAGATAAGTTAGAAAGGCAAAGTCAAGAAAGATTCTGAGCCAAGGTGAAGGAGACAGACAAAATGATGGAAGAGATGCCGGACTTTCATCCTGAGTTTAGTTTCCTTGTGGGGCCAAGTGAGGAATTAATGCTATTTAGCAAGAGCAACTTCTAAGTGTCTGTTACATCCCACAGTGAGTAATTTACTCCATGAAGGGGGAATTCCAGTTAAACAACCTCCACTAACAGAGGGCTCTCAGCAGCACCAAGGAGGCCTGTTCTTGCCACCATAACGAAAAAAGAAACCAGACGTTTGGGATTCCAAGATAGTGGGGAGTCAGAAGGTGCTGGTGTCACTCTGTGTGAGCACACAGAAAGGATTGTGCACATAACCAAGGGGTAGCATTAAGTCATGTGTGTCACTCTGTGTGAGCACAAGGGAAGTGCTATGCACACCAAGCAAGGGGCCACATAAAATTGTCTATGGGTTTTGTTTTGTTATTTTTTTAAAATACTAAAAAAATTTTTTGCAAGTTAAACATAAGTTTTTTAAACTCAAAAGTGTTATCTTCTAAAAGGAAATAGCTCATATTTTTTTAATTTGAGAGGGAAAAACAACTAAAAAACATTTAAATTTAACATGAGTTGTGCATTATTTTCCCATTTAGAAATTATCTCATTAGCTAAGTTAATAAGAGAGGCATTAGAATTTTGCTCTTATTCAGATAATGAAAACCTCTTGACAGTTATTATTAAATGGAAGGACCATTAGACTATCAAGCATGTGATAGAAAATCTTCAGAACTTTGTAAACCCATGTAGGTAATGCAGATTAGCTTGGAGTCATTCCAGTATTCCCTGTGTCTGTGTCAGAGGCCTATGCTCATTCACAGATGCACCAAGCAAGCCATGATGCACATTAGTAAACAGTAATCAAGTGAACCCTGCGCTGTTTTTTAATTTTTGTTTTATTATTTTTTATGTCTATGAGTGTATTGCCTGCATATGTGTAAGTGCACCCGTGTTGTGTGTAAGTGCACCTGGGTCGTGCAACGCTTAAGGAGGTCAGAAGATGGCATCAGATCCCTGGAACTGGAGTTAGGAGTGTTGTTAGCATTCATGTGGGTGCTGGGAATCGAACTGACTGCAGGAGCAGCCCAGGCTCTTAACCGCAGAGTCATCTCTCCAGTCCCAAGCCTGAATTCTGTACCAAAGACTTGATTGTCATGTGCTTACAGAGTGAAAAATAAATACATGATTTAACCTTTCACATTTTGAAAGCATTTCTGACATGAACATTCTCCAGAGAGATATTTTCTTTTCTGAAGCTAGAGGACCATGTGTACACATCTGTGGAAGACAGTGTAGTAGACAGCAGAGGCCCTAGAGCAATTGTTCTTACCCTTGGGTTTTTCAATTGTATAGTCATCACTGTGCTCCTGGAGAATTAGTTCCACAATACTCTCAACCCCCAACTCACTCACACCCAACAGATACCCAGATACAAAATACAGGACTGCTCAGATCCTTTACAGAAACAACTTAAGATCTGTCTGCAACCTACACATATCTTTCTGTTTACTTTCAAATCATCTCCATATTTCTTAGACTACTTAATACACGTAAATGGTTGTTATACTGTATGATAAAAACTGTCTGTACATATTCAGTATTTACATTTTTAATTTTAATTTTTAAAATAATTTTTATGTGTGGTTGGTTGACTTAGATGTGGAATCTACTGATACAGGAGGCCAAGGGTACTTCCAGCTTCTCAGGTCATGATCATCTATTATAATCTTAGTAGTTCTGCCCTATGCAGCATTCTGCACAAGAGCTCAGTTAACATTAATTGAAGTAATTCTCAAACAGCTGTCAAAATTTTAAATCAATGTTCTTTCCTACGTATCATCCTACTGTTATTTTTGTTTGTTTACTTGTTTGATTGTGAAGCTGATGGATCCATTTTCCCTTCTATTTTTAGATTTGAGGAGGTAGCACCTTTGTGCAGAAGCACCCAATGAGTAACACCCACCATAAGCAACCCATGAAGAATCATCTACAGCTTACCAAATGCTTTATAAGGTAACAGAACCCTTAACCCAGTACAAGTGACAGAGTTCCTGGGACCTATCATATGATTTCTCTCCTATGTGGTAGTATATGGAAAGCTGACCAGTCAGGATGAGTGGAGAATAAGCAGGCCATAGAGAAAGATTGATGATCAACTGATAAACATCCAATGATACCCAGATATTATGCTGGCTGCATAACAACCCCTTAGCTTCCTGGGCTCTGGATAATCTTTCACTTTCAAATCTCATCACGCATCCTTAAAATCAGTCTAATTTCCTTTACAATAGTTTATATAAGCTTCAAATCCTGGCAACTTGAATACAAAAAAACTAATTAATTTAATAAAAGTACTGGAAAACTTTGGCATAACTTTTACTCTAAGTGCATCCCAGTCATTGACTACAGTACCAAGGCTACAGTAGGAGAGGACCTGTAAGGAATCTGCTGGCAACTCAGCATTACCAGGATGACTGAGCTACCCCTGCTGTTCACACCACTGTATTATTCTACACACATGTGTATCCCACTGGACACTGCTCTACAATCCTCTTCCTCTGTGTGAGCAATCTTTTGTGTGTAAAAGCATTGCTCTGTCCTTCCACTATAAAAAAATAAAACAAGACCATTGCAAGGAAAACAAATATAAGCAGGCAGAACCTGTGCACAGCCCTTAGCTGTGCAAACAGATGACACAAAGTTCTCATCTCCCACTAGGAAGAGTGTATGCTCCATGAACTGGCCGAATCCTGCAAAAGTTTGGGGCGCTCACTCTGAGGACTTTACATGTATTAATACATGCAATACCATAAATCGACATCAAAAATATCTTGCTAAAAGTAAAACAAGCCAAACATGAAAAAATGTATATTACATGATCTTACTTATCTGAAAAACGCTGAAAAAAAAAACAACTCAATAGAGACCCAAAGCAAATTAGTGCTCGCTTAGAGCTGGGGTGGGAACAGGGATAGCAAAAAAAGCATTTGGATTCTTTTGAAGATGATAGAAATAGTCAAACCTTCAACTATGGCAATAGTTGCCCAAATCTGCAAATTTATAAAAGATATTTGATTTTTACATTTAAATTGAGTGTTTTTATGGATAGAAATGATATTTTCCATAAAACTCTGAAAAAAAAATCCAAGGCGGATCATTCATCCTAGCAATATAGGGACAGGGAAAAGGATATTGTGCAGGAAGTTTCTCATGGTCATACAAATCCATGCACAGGAGCCCTTTGCTTCTTTCGGTGTACTTAGTCATCTGGAATGCATGTCCAAGATGTGCTGGTTGGTCTAAATTATCTTTCCTTTGACCTATTTTTCTTTCTTTCCTTTTTTGCCTACCAATTTTTTGGCACAATGTCTTTGTGACTAATAAGGAATATATATATATATATATATATATATATATATATATATTTTTTCTTTTTGAGACAGGGTCTCTCCTATGTAGACCAGGCTGGCCTTGAACTCACAGCGATTCGCCTGTCTCTGCCTCCTGAGTGCTGGGACTAAAGGCATGCACCACCACGCCCAGCGTAGGAATATTTTTAAGCTGCATAAGTCAGAAACCTGATCAGCTTCACTACCAAAACCCCAAAGTTCCCCAGAGACAGAAGGCTGTTGGTATATGTGGAGTCTTGGGCTACCCAAAAGTAGGTGACCGTTGGTAAGAGGGTTGAGGGGATGATGACACCGGGGAGTTCATGTGTTCTCTTGAGTGTGTGTCCCATGAGACTTTAGTAGGGTGTGCTGACACCTGACAGCCTTTGTCTATTGCCTTTTGCTGTGCTGACCCTGTTCTTTACTTTGGTTTCAGATGGATCTTGGATTATGGCCAGTGCCTTTCCTTTTAGTCTCTTGTTGAGCTCATATTTATGATGTTAAATAAGCAAAGCCTTTGGAAATTGAAAGATTAAGAGAAATAGATGTGATTGCCTTGGGATTTGGGGTTTTCCCCATCCTTTCAAAATACTAGAGAAATGTGGGTAAAAGGACTGGTGGAAGAAAACTAGTCACCTTGACATTCTTACCTTAGGGAAGATTGCCACAGTGAGAAGTATATAGATCACGAACCTGCTGTTTTAAAGATGCTCTGCGCTTTTCAATGCATTTGTACAGGTGTTTCTGTATCCTAAGCTGATGCCCATGAAAAAGGGTACAATATACAAACACATGCGATCACAACCTGCATGACTCTGACAGGGAATGTCACTCAGTAAGCATCAGGAAGTCCACCAAGAGGAAGTTCCTCCTGCTGCACCCAGGGGCAACTGACCGCCCTCAGTCACCATGTGCAGCTAACTGGAGCGTGTTTACAGACCTGTGAACATCACACATTTCATTTCCTTTCCTTAGGCGGTGGCACAACCACCTTTTCTTTTTGATTATTTATGCATTAGCGGGAAGCAGTGGAGATGGGCTTGTGTAGAAAAGTTATTATTTGCTAATTTGCTGCTTTTAAAATACATGGCACACTATCTATTATGTATCACGCATTACAATTACAACAACAGTTTAATTAATCACCAGCACCCTGTTTTGTACCAATGTACAGCAGAATTCTGGGTAATGGTGTTGTTTACCATTTAGCAAGCGGCAACATTTCACTCTGTTTCACTACATTAAACTGCTCAAATAAAGCAAACGGATATTGAAAAGAGTTGGCCATCTGCCTTTATTTTCTTTTACTTTTGTTAA
>NW_008350555.1:523638-529177 GCF_000622305.1 Nannospalax galili
CACTCCCCCAGCTTCATCAGGTCAGAATCTCATCTAAATGCAATTCTGATGAATAGTTTAAAAAGTGCAAAAGAAGCCCGCTTTGTGGATTTGGAGTGGGTCTCAGGACCAGCCCTGAAATCTAATGATTATTTAACGGTGCTGCGCTCCAGGCTGGCTTCTGTAAGCCTCCTTTCCCCCTTTAAGAGTTTGATGAATAGGTCTTGTGACAGCCATTTAGGAATAAACAAGAATTCATCAGTCTGCATAAGAAGAAGCCAGTTTATAGATTAAGTTTCCTGAGGTAACTCATGAGGTCAGTCCCATTTAGATGGAGACTATTAGGGCCTGGATCTCCAGAGTGGTCATAGAGGGGAGTCACTCCAAGTGGACTGGTCCACACAAAGTACCCTTTCAGGGAGAAGCCTGCCATTTTTATGACCTTGCTGCTAGGACGCACATCAACTTGTCACAGTGCAGATCTGCCAGGGCGAGACCTCATCACTCTATTAAAGAGTTCTGTGACCCTATTGATTTGAAGTATTTAAAGCAGGGGTGAAGTTCAAAGCAATTTCTTTTCTATACTATTACTCAGTCTCTCTGTGTCTTGGCTCTAAAACATCTGCTGTCAGTTCCTTTCTGTTGTGCGACTCTGGAATCTGTCACCAGAGAACAGAGTAGTTTTATTTAAAATAAATTGGATTCCTTTTCAGATTTCACCATTTCACATTGTGATCAATGGTTTCTGCTCCATCTGAAAGTGTATCCTTTGATTTCTCTTCAGGGGGAGACTGAAGTAGCATTACGCACTGCTGGGTGATAGAATCTAGTCTTAGAAGTAGAGAGCAGCCACCAGATCCTCTAATGGCCAATCAATAAATGTAATAACTTTTCATTTTAAAAACAACAAACGATACAGCAATTAGGAAAGAGAAAAGCCTGCATCTCCAATTTGGCTCCAGGACCCAAATTCTAACAGTATCATTTTTACCTGTGTTTGCTCCAAGAAATGAAAACAAAGTAAACAACTAAGCTATTTTTAAACGTGAGCAGGTAAGACAAAACTGGGAGTCAGATTTGAAAGGTGTTTTGCAAAGTAATTCAGGTTCTCTGTAAGCAGCAGGACTTGCCTACATTCTGAATAGCTAATTAAACATTGCTCATGCATTACTGGAGTGATAGTGAGAAACTGGTAGCCTTTCACTGGCCTGCTTGGAAAGCTGGTCCCCCTATCTTTGGATAATTCTAACCTTAACATGATATTAACAAGAAATGTGTTTGAAATGCTAATCCTGACTTAAAACATTCGATTAAAAAAAACTCCCCAAAATAACTTCAAAAATATTTTATTTATTTTTTAATTTTATGTGTATGAGTATATTGCCTGCATGTATGTAGGTGCATCTGTGTCATGCAATGCCCACAGAGGTCAGAAGAGGACATCGTATTCCCCTGGAACCGAAGTTACAGTTTTTTGCTGCCATGTGGGTGCTGGGAATCGAACCTGGGTCCTTTGCAAGGGGAGCCAGTGCTCTAAACCACTGAGCCATCTCTCTAGCCCCCAAAATAACTTTAAATAACAGTTTTTAAGTCATGAACAAAGGAAATAATATGAAGCTTAGAATTGGTTGGCAATGTAGCATTGCCGTCAACAAGTCCAAAAATGTCATTTGTGCCTCTGGTACTTCATTCGTAAACCCGGGGTAGTCAACAATAGTGAGGGACAAAACACTTCACTTCGGCAGCCACAAATAGCTCCCAATTCCTGCCCATCCTTGAAATCCCCACCAAGCTCTGGTCAAGAGTTGTGATCAGACACCCAAGCCCATGAGTTGTCTCCCTACAAAAACCCACCCTAATTACAGCCTGTTAAAAACTAAAGCTTAATCAGGATCCTTCCCACACCCTTGGTTTCAAACTCAGGCTTGTCTTCCATCGTTGTTGCTTAATGTCTTCCCCCATCACTTAGTCTCTTCCCTATTTCCTATCAGCTGCCCAGGCCGGTATAGTCCTCTGCTGCATTTTCTCTTAGCCCTGCACCCTTTCCAGAACCTGAAGACCTGGAATATTTTCTCTCAGAGCTTCAGAACCCTTCAGAAGCATTTGTATTCAAGTTGGGTCATCTGGCTTTGACCCATTTCCAATTAATCTTCTGAAAACAAAATTAACAAAATCTTTATGCTATAGAAATCTCTAACTGATCCACAGAGTCCGGGAAACAAAACCCAACTCCCTTAGCCTAGTATCCAAATGTCCTGTATTCTGGTCTCCTCTGCTTGTCCTGTGACATACGATAGCAAACCCATTACCCACCCTGCTGTCTATGGTTTCTCAGTCCACAGACCATGAAGGGAACCTGTGCATGCGCAAGGCTTCCCAGACCCTCTGTACACCAAAGACATCTAGCACAATCTCCCCTCATGAGCTCCAGACATGCCAATCCAACTGCCTCCTGGATCACCTCTCAGGCGTGTCCAGGCATTAGAACTCAACAAAGTTCAAGGTAGCTTGCCATGTACTGTCTTGGTGGGTTGTCTCTTACTATTCAGCAAGACCATTTACCAAGTTGCTCAAACCAGAACTTTCTTCTCTCTTACCATTCATATCATATCAATCTTTGACTGTTCATTTCTTTCCCCATCCTCATATTTCTTCTCTTCACAGCCTCTTCTCTAGTCAAGCATCCCATCCAATTCAACTCAGAAATGTCCTGACCAACCCAAAATTTAAAGAGTTAGTCTTATATTCCAAGAGAAAATGGATAACTCTACTTTGAAACTCCACTGCCTGCATTATTTCACACATTAGGATTTTGTATTTACTTGGAGGGACTATCTCATATAGAGTTACTGGAAAGGGGAATCAGAGCTAAGAGTTCTTTTTTATAACTTAGAATGATGCAACATTAACAGTCAGTGAGCTAGTATAAATTTAAAAATTAAGACCAATAATATTTGCCATCAGATCTAATCAATTTTCAATTTTAATACAATTAACTATGAGCACTTATGTATTAACTTTTAAAAATACTTACTATTTTATTTTATATGTATAAATGTATTGCCTGCATGTGTGTAAGTGCACCCGTGTCATACAATGAACACAGAAGTCAGAGAAGGGTGGTGGATTCCCTGGAACTGGAGTTACAGACAGTTGTCAGCTGCCATGTGGGTGCTGGAAACCAAACCCAGGTCCTTTGCAAGAGCAGCCATGCTCTTGGCCACTGAGTAATCTTTTCTCTTGCAAATGTTCCCATGTCATCTCTGTATGTTATAGCATCATAAGAGTGACATCTTTATCATTTATGCAGTGGCAGTTTTCAGTAAACTGTGCTTTAGATGATGCAGTCTGTTTAGTTCTTTTCAATCACAATACAATGTACACTAGTTTATATGTAACTCTGAATGCGGGCTCTTTCCAGCTCTTGTATTTTTCACTTTCCCCCCCTAGAATAGAAATTGTCCTACCATAGCTCTAAGATCAATAGTAAGTACAGTGGTTCAAGTTTTCTGGAAAACATTCATACAGATAGCAAAAAGGATTTGAAGGCATAATAGTCTCTGTTCAGCTCTTCTGAGGGAGGAAGTAACAGACAGTATTTGATATGTTTTCCTAAACCTTTATTACATTTATTTATTTGTATGTTTGGAGGGGGGATGCAGTGGTGCCATGGCATACATGTGGAGGCTAAAGGACAACCTGCATGAGTGGGTTCTCTCCTTCTACTACATGGGTCTGAGGGATCCACCTCAGGTCATCCAGGCTTGGCAACAAGAACCTTTACTGACCCATCTTGCTACCATGGAAGAGAAAGGTAGAAGAACCTCATGCATGTCAACAGACACAGAGCTCCAGGCAAGTTTAGAGCTGTGCAATGCCGAAGGTATTGGAATTTATTATGTGTGCTCACCAGGCACATTTCCAAAAATAACTAGCATTGGGTGGACTGTGTTCCATTCAACTAATATGAGTATATAAGAAAATATTTTATTTATTGTTTTTATTTCATACGCATGAATGTATCGCCTACATGTTTGTAAGTGTACCCATGTAATGCAATGCCCAAGGAGGTCAGAAGAGGGAGTCGGATTCTCCTGGAACTGAAGTTATGGATGGTTGTTAACCTCCATGTGGGTGCTGAGAATTGACTCAGGTCCTCTGCAAAAACAGTCAGTGCTCTTAACTGCTGAGCCATCTTTCCACCCCAAAAAAATATTTTTATCTATAAAGAAATGATGATTTCATATTCTAGGACCCTTCTTATGAAAATGTATTTACATTTTAAAACATGTTCAATGTATCCAACTTCAAACTTGTGCTTTGTTAATCTGATGCTAAACACATTTTATACTAAAAATGATCTTGTTTATTTTCACAGAAAATTATTTAGACCAAATGACTTGGACTGCACAGAACACACATAGGAAATTTCAAGTGACAATATGGGTACCTGCCTTATGAATTCTATCTTATCATTTGAATGTTACATAAAAGCCTTGAGAGAAGACCACAGACAAAAGCCTTTTGTAATGATAAAAAGAACTTCATGAGTTAGGTGCAAGAAAGTTATACTCCTTGGTAAATCTTCCAAAAACCTGGTTCCAAGTTCTGCCATTGTGTATGCTACCTTGATGTTTTATATATTTTTCTGCATTCTTGTGCATTTTCATTTCTAAGAAACTTATTTTCTGTGAATGGATGCAACTTGTACTTCTCAGCATTAAATGCTTCTGTAGACAATGGTTAAAATAGTAATGAAACTGTAGATTTTTTTTTCCATTTTTGAGACTAGGTCATTGAAATACTTGTAAACTTAAATATTTTCTTTGAGATTGTTAGAGAATCACCAAGAAAAGAAAATATACATTGACTGCCATTTTATTGGTAAAATTCAAATGAATCATAATAGATCTAGTTTTCTGGATTTTATCTTTGGAAAGAGAAAACTGAAGAACTAATATAGAAAAATTCAGAAATGGTGAAGTATTCTTTACATCCTATTTACTATGTGTTTGCTTTACTGTAATGACAACTATGGCACAGTGGAGAGTTTTCAATATTTAGAGGTTACAATGTATTTCATCAAACATTTTAAAAAATTATTTATTATTTTTATTTTATGTGTATGGGTGTAAAAGCACCCATGTCATACAATGCCCATGGAGGTCAGAAGAAGGCATCAGATCCCTTGGAACTACAGTTATGGACAGTTAAGTTGTGATGTGGGTGCTGGGAACTAAACCTGGATCCTCTGCAAGAACAGTCAGTGCTCTTAATCTTTGAACCATCTCTCAGATCATTCATCAAATTTTTAACACTCCTCTAAATTTATATTAACATTGTGACTGAATTTCAAACTATGCAGAAACCTTTGGGAAACTAATGAATAAAATTCAATGTCTATAGTCAAGGAATATAAAGTCTTATAGACAGACAAAAACAATTCATAAATTTCATTTATAAATTTGATCCATTTCTCTTGATATTAGTATAATTAGCATACATTAGATAAAGAATAGCATATATATAAATAGCACATATATAGCACTATATATATATA
>NW_008350555.1:529187-545766 GCF_000622305.1 Nannospalax galili
CATTTGTGGGATCTGGATATAATGGTTTAGTTAAGGAGAATTTTCTTTTGATAAAAGAAGGTGTTGATAACAATTCTCAGATATAACTAATGTTCCAACATAATTTTATGTTTCTGTCAAAATACCTTTACCATGTAATTTCCATCTTTGTGTTCATCTATATTAATTTTTATTCTAAAAATGATACTCCACATCTAAGTTCGCAGGTATGTTCCAGACAGGAAAAGGCAAGTACCAAAAAAGACAAAGCAGAAAGTCTGCCAAGAGAGGAACATTCTCACAGAACTCCTCTGCAAAATTTTGCTTCTATTTAATTGTCCAGAATTTCATTGTCTGACTTCCTCCAAATGCAAGAGTGTCTTGAATTTATCATTTCTAAGCCAGGGTTAAGGCAGCCACAACAAAATCATGATTCTATCCATAAGAAGTAAATGAGAATGTTAGTGAAATGGTTAGAAGTACCTGTCATTAAAATCCATTATGCACATAGTTTAAATTCCCAACTCTTATCCTTTTGTCATCTAATGTACTGGAGGCAATCAGGAAAAGCCCTGCTCTGAGACTTTAGAAATCTTCATGCACATGGCTGGAGAGGCCACAGATCTTAGAGAAAACCCCAAGGCAGGCACATCCCTAGACAAATGTAATTTCTTACTGTATGCTAAATATGGAGCCTTGTATTTACAGACAAGTATGCCAGTCACCACTCACCAAAGAAGCCTCTTTTGCAACAGAGACTATTACAGAGTTCCACAACATGTCAGGCACAGACATTGTCTGTGAATTGCCCAACCATAAGTGATACATCTACAATGGAACCTCGACACCTAAGACTCGTGGAACATAGTGGGGCTAGAGAGAACACTAATGCATCTCTCAACTCTCACCAGTGAAGCTCCTTCATGCAACAGAGGGCCATAAACATGTAAGGAGACAAATGACCAAAGCACAGTGATTAAGAATCTACAAAGTATGGGTCCCTGGTCAGGAGATCCTATATTAAACTTCACCCACCCAGTGTTCAGGGACCATGGTGGAGTCAGGGGGCAGAAAGATTGTAAGAGCCAGGGGAAATATGGAAATAGAGTCCTACAAGCTCCTGGGACCTTGCTCATATGAACCTACAGCAATGGTGTTAGCACGCACAAGAATCATGCAAATTCAAGCAGATAAAATCCCATAGACTGTGTAAATGGCAGTAGCCTCCAATCTTAGATGAAGAACTATTGACAGCTGATTACTGCTGGGTAAAGAATTGCTGATCTTTTTAAAGAGAAGGACTCTAGATAAGCTGACTAGACTCCCATGGATGAACTTGCACTGAGGAACATCTGGGGACATTAACTTGACTCTATAGATCAAACACAAATGACAGAATGCATAAAATCCAGTGGGGGGGGGGCTATGGGAGGGTGCCAAAGGGGAAGGGACCATAAAAATGATTAGGATATTCTATATAAAATACACAAAAATTCAATTTAAAAAATATAAAAGAAGAAAAAAAGAAATCCTCATGCAGCACTACAGAACTGGATCGCTCTTTAAGGTGGAGAACTTAGTGAATTAAAAACCAATCAGAGAGATAGATGGCTGCCCAGAATTTAACTAGACTGTGTCCTGGTACTCAAACCAAGGAATTATCTGCCCAAATGTTCAAGGAGACTTTTCTGTGTCTTGAGTGGCATTTATCCTTGGGAAATCCAACACAAAAGTTCTTGGTTTATACGGCATGCATTACGAAAACTGCCAAGTGATTTCCACCTAAAACCAAAACCAGTCTCCTCACATCGAACAATGAGAAAACTAGGTAAAAATATATGAAACTAGCTGCAGGCATTAGATAGCAGGCAGCAGAGGACTGGGGCCTCAGCACAGGACTGAGGTCATGAAGTCATTACAGTCTAGGCTTGGTAGTACTTTCTAAGCTGACAGTGCAGAAAGGAGGGCCCAGACTTAGGCACAAGTCACACTGAAGTGAGAGAGCAGAGGTTTGAGTATCAGAAGGAAGACTAAGATAGCCAAAACTTGTGGGACATAAAAAGATAAGGAATGGGGGGAACTTCACAAAGAAAGATTTCCATACATGTATATAAAGAGCCCTTTGACTATGACTGCATATCAATCTTCAGAGTCGTAAGGTAAGACTCTAAGAACTCAGGCAACAGACAACTATTGGCGATATAGCAACGACCAAGAAATGCCTGAGCTCACACAAGAATGGGGGGCAGTGTATGAGCTCTGGCCAGCAGAGTAGAAAGACTACACCTCACCCTCAAGGAATACTACAGTATTTGTAATACCAAAGAGCAAAATTAAGTCAGAAAACAGTCCTATCTCAAAACATCAAATACATAAAATACTTAAGCATTAATTTGACCAAATATTTGTAAACACATAGAGCAATTCTTTAGATTTATTACCCTAAAAACGAAACATTAGAGAATTCTAAGAAATTGAAATATATACTAAGAAATTGAAATATATACTATGTTCTAAACTGGAAAGCTCAATATATTTTTTTCAATTCTCTACCTTCTCTATGGGTTGAATGCATTACAAATCAAAAGCTTGGTGGTATGTGTGCTTGTCAGACTTTCTATTGCTTTAAGAAATACATGAGAAAAACAACTTAGAGAAAGATTCATTTTGACTCGTGTTTTTCAGAAGTTTCAGTTCAAGGTTAGTTGAATTCACTTTTTTAAAGTAATTTTTATTGAATTTTATGCATTTCATTCAAAGCAGCTTAAACATCTTTATACCTCCTCTCCCATGCACATCCCCTTATTGGCCCCCTCCCCCGCAACTGGATTTCATGCATTCTGTCATATGTGTTAAGGTCTATCAAGTCAAGTCAGTGTCCCCAGACATCCCTCAGTGCAAGTTCATCTACGTGCATTCATCACAGGTCTAGTAAGCCTATCTAGAGTCACTCCCTTAAAGAAAATTAACTCTCTCTCACCCAACAGTAATCAGTTGGCAATATTTCTTCAGGTTTGAGCCTGCAAATCCACTGTTTATGCCTGAGTTAAGCATAATATCATGAGGTGAATTTGTGGCAGTTCATGTAGTCAGGAGGAAAGAGAAATCCTAGGAAGGAGCCAGGTCTAGGAAACACCCTTCAAAGTCATGATCCCAGAACCCCACTTCTTCCACAGTTCTACCACTTCTAATAGTCTATTCAAAGTTTTAATCCATCAGTGATTAAGTCATTGATTAGGTCAGAGTTCCCATAATTTAATGGTCGCTCTGTAAACTCTCTTGCAGACCTTCCCAGAGGTGAGCTTTACTAATCTAAGTGTCTCTCCATCCAAACAAGTTGACAATCAAGACTAAACAACATATCTGGAAGCCTTTTTCTGGAAGTCAATAGATTTGTCTATAGATGCAAGAACTTAACAGAGCCAAAACATAAAAGTAGAATAGTTATAGACGAGACCTTTCTTATTTTTTATATGAATGAGTATTATGCCTACATGTGTGTAAGTTCACCCGTGTCATGCAGTGCTGGCAGAGGACAGAAGAAAGTGTTGGATTCCCCAAAACTGAAATTACTGATAGTTGTTAGTCACCATGTGGATGCTGGAATTTGAACTCGGGTCTTCTGCAAGAACAACCTGTGCTCTTAACTGCTGAGCCATCTCTCTAGTCCCAATATAGACTAGATCTTAAAAACAGTTTTGGAATGTTTTTAAATTCTGGGAATCATGAATATGTTGAATTAAAGTACAAAAATGTAAATGAATGGAACAGGACCATGTATCAGCCAATAGGCCACACATCTATAGTCATTTTACTTTTAAAATTTTATTTATTATTATCATTTGTGTTCAGGGTGTGTGTGTGTATGTGTGTGTGCACCTTTCAATGAAGAAATATTTTCAACAAATGAAGTCATAAAATTACAGCTATATGCAGGAAACACTCTTTACCTTATACCATATACAATAGATATCCACAATAGATTGTATTCTAGAATGTAAGACTCAAAACTATAAAACATAAAGAAAAATAGCTCTTATTTTTGCTCATCTATCAATTTCTCAAATAGGATACAGGCAGCTCAAACTATAAGTAAAATATTGAACATTTGGGTTTTTTTCAAATTAAAACTTCTGTTCTTCAAAAGACAGTGTTTTAAAAGCAATGATAAGCAAGTCAAAAACAATGAGGAAAAGGAAAACTAAAAAACTAATAAGTGAATTCACCCACCAGTCACAATATCCAACCATATTTCTAAATATCACCAGATATGGAAAATTAAAAAATTAATAATAATCCATTGATAATAGCACATAAAAGGATAAAATGCCTAAAAATAGGTTTGATTGAATACATGCACAGCCAAACCACTGAAATCTACAAAATCTCCAGAATGAAAATCTTAAAGCACCTAAATAAGCAGCACATGCTGTTCTTTACTAGAAGAGGCAACATTATGGAGAATCCCTATGGTATGTTCCTAAACTAGTTTATAGATTCAATTCATTCCAATTGAAATCTAGGTAGACTGCTCTTTACAAATGACAAAATGATTCAGAATTCACATGGTATACAAAGTACTTAAAACAGTCAAAATTATTCTGGAAATAATAAAGTTGGAGGAGTTACACTGTCTGAGGTCAATACTCAATATAACAATTGGTAAATAAGGCAAAATTATTTTAACAAAGTTAGAGACCTATAAATGAGTGGAGTGAATCAGAGAATTTAAAATCAGTTTTCAATAAAAGTCAAAGAAATTCAAGAGAAAAATTGTTTTATAGAAACAGTACTGTAGAACCTGAAAATCATCTGTCATCTATGTATCAATCAAGAATTTTATCCTTTATATGACACTGCATTACTTACTTCTCTCATCACTATAACAGGACTGCTGATTGATATAACTAAAGGCGGGAATGTTGACTTCTTCACTCATTGGTTCGGGGGCTAGAACTCCATCACAGTTGAGCAGGCATGCAGGCTGGGGTGGCTCTAAAGTTGGCGAAGGCTTGTGCTATGGCTTGTTCACATCTTGGTTGACCAAGAAGAAGACTAGACAAGAAGCAGGGCTGAGCTACAACCATCCACTGGTGGTCTGCCTGGGCCAGCTACCATATTCCCCAAAGGTTTCACTCTGGTCTTCCAAAACAGCACTAACAAATGACTCTGTGGAGAATATTTCACATTCAAACCCTAACAGATATCAAATCAAAAATTTACCTAAAATTGTCATGTACATATATGTAAGACAAAATTATAGGACTTATAAAAGGAAACATAAGAAAATTCTTTATGATCATGATTTAGGTTAATATTTTATTTTTTTAATCTGAGACTGCCAAAGAATTAACTATAAAATAAAAATGTAATAAATACAGATTTTACAAAAGATACTAAATAACTCATAATTTAGCCTGGTGTGATGGCTCACCCCTATAATCTCAACACTTGAGAGGCTGAGGCAGGAGTGCCATGAGAGTTTAAGCTCAGACAGGGCTACAAAATGACACCCTATAGCACAATCAAAATCAAAACAAATAACAAACAACAAACAGCAATAACCACCCATCCAGAAAAGCCAGTATGGATAGCACACATCTTTAATTCCAGCACTCAAGAGGCAGAGACAAGCAAATCTCTGAAATTGAGGCCAGCCTGGTCTACATAGCAAGTTCCAGTCCAGCTTGGGCTACAGAGACACCCTGTCTCAAACAAAACAAAAAAACCTAAAATATCAAAACCCCTAAAAAAGACATAGTATAATAGAAAGTATTTCAAATCTATGTTTTCTAAAATAATTATTTTTAGAGCAAATACAGGGTTCATGTAACAATAAACAGACACTCATCTTAGTTTTATTAATAGAGAGAACATTTAAACAGGAACTTAACAAATTAATACATACATATCTAATAATCACATGAAAAGTGGCTCAATAGCATCAGTCATCAAGGAAATAAAAATAAAACCACAGTAACATACTAATTTTTATATTCATTATAATGTTTAAAGTAAAAGATTGGCAATGACAAGTGCTGGTCAGGATAAAAGAGCAATTCTTCACATTGCTCCTTAGAAAACTGTTTATCAGTTTCTTATAAAATTTAAGAGTGCAGTTACCTTAGGATCCACCAGTACCATTCCTAGACATTCACCCCAGGAAAGTGGAAGCATGTGGCCAGAAAATGACTTTATATGAATGTTCATGGAGGCTTTATTCTTAACAATAAGTGAAAAAGTTCATGTAAGTGGTCTCTCAATATAAATTCCTAAGATTACTAGACCCACAAAATTATTACTATTACTATTATTATTATTATTGTTTTCCCCAGCTGACCTAGAACTCATTATATAGACCAGGCTGGCCTTAGTCACACAGAGATCTGCCTGCCTCTGCCTCCAGAGTGTTGGGTTGAATGTATATTCTACCACACCCAGCACACAAAATTATTTGTAAAATTGCTCTTCATTCAAATAAGTGTGATAACATGGCAAGCATTTTTAAAATATTTTCAGATTTTATCGGAAAACAATCAGAATTATGTCACTGAGAAGTACAAATTCCTGTGGCAGTGAAATAGAAACCAGTATATACAAAACACTTTTTTTTAATTTTATGAATAACTATGAATAACACTATGAATAACAGTTCAAAATAGGAACAAATGACCACAACAGAAACACTTTCATGGAGTGTAAGGCTGTATTCTAAGTACTCCACAGATATGAAACTATGTAAGCCTACCAAACAAAGGCATAGCTCTAGAATTCTTTCAAGAACACAGCAAAATCAGGATTCCAAATCAGAGCCTATAGTTTTCTTGCCTTTTCAACAGCTCAAAGTGTTAAATCTTGCTACACAGTGTTCAAGCCAGTAAAAAAAAAAGGGGAGGGGGCAGGAAGGTACCATATCGTTCTCCACTCGTCTGCCTCCTGTAATAGGGGTCATTCTAAAAATATGCTGGACTTTTCCTAGAGTTTCAGAACTGGGGCCATTCATGTTTTTAGCCCAGAAGTTGTTCTTCCCGTCTGTGTGCTTTGAATCAGAATGTTCCCCAGAAGCTCCAAGTAAATGAAAACTTGGTCCCCATTTTGTGGCACCGTTTGGGGAGATTTAGAAGGTGTGACCTTGCTGTAGGAAACATGTCACTGGGGGGCAGGCTTTGCAGGTTCTTAAGCCTTGCCCCATTTCCCGTATCTCTCTCTGCTTCCTGCATGTGCTTGAGGTTATGAGCACTCAGCTTTCTCTCTGGCTGCCTCCTGTCATGCCTCCTCCACCATGATGGCCTCTTACCCTCTGAAACTGTATTGGCTTACACCCAATACACCTTCTATAGGTTGCCTTGGTCATGGTGTTTTATCACAGCAACAGAAAGTAACTAATATACCTTCCCTGAGATTAAAGGGTTTTTTTCCTCAATAAAGGATTTGTTCATAATATATATTAAATTTTAATATAGTCACATTGTAAACAATCTAAGATATAGAGAAAAATTATAACTGCAGATAATTACAAAAGTTTCATTATGCTTGCAAGATAAAAAGTTGGGGGAAGATCAGCAAATAGTTTACAAATTGTCACTCATTTGGCTCTCTAGATTTCATCTATCAAAGACTCCAGGGTATATTTTAAGAGAATACTAGGCCTCACTTTCTCTAATCCAGTATTTCAAAAATATTTTAAGACCTTTATTTCATAAGAATTACGATTTTACTGGGGCTGTAGAATGGTATATGAGACTGGAAATGTCTGTATCTACACTGTCCAATACGGCAGCCACTTGCCAAATTATGATACTTGAAAAGTGGCTGGGACAACTGAGAAAATTGAATTTTAATTTAATATAATTCTAAGTGATTAAAATTTAGATTTAGTCAGGTGTGACAAGCGACTGCTATGTCAGACTGCAGAGCTCTAGAGCAACGTCCATTGCAAATGCTGCACATTTGGAGAAACCACCACACAAAGATAGCCTTGTTTATAGAAAATGATGACAATCAAGGGAACGTGGTTAAACGACTTGTCTGAAATACCACTGAGTAAGAACAAAGCCAGGACTCAAAGCCAGAGCAGCCAGCTTCATACTTAATACCCCTTTCATTCTTCTACCTGCTTGAAAGATTATAAGTACTTGGTGGTTGCTGTCATCCTATTTTGATTATGTATTTGCTATTACTATTTTTATAGATTCTAATTTTATTGATTTACAAGGACTTTTTATATTATTATTTTTATTTATGTGTTTGTGTGAGCATATGCCACATGTGTGCAGGTGCATGCAGGGGCCAGAAGAGGGTGTCAGATCCCTTGGAGCTGGAGTTGTAGGCAGATACTGGGGGTGCTGAGATCCAAACTCCAGTCCTCTTGCAAGAGCAGCAAGTAAGTGCTCTTAATTTCAGAGCCCCAGGTAACTGTTTTGCTGTTGCTGTTGGTTTGGATTGTTTGTTTGTTTGTTTGTTTGTTTGTTTGTTTGGTTGGTTGGTTGTTGAGACAGGGTCCCCCTGTAGCTCAAGCTGGCCTGGAAATCTCTATGGAGACAAGGCTGGCCTCTATTTCACATTTCACAGAGATCTTCCTGCCTCTGCTTCCGGAATACTGGGACTAAAAGTATGTGCCACCACACCCAGCCCAAGCAATTGCTTTCTAGTGCAATTGAAAAATAATCAATATGTACATGTTTACAGGCTACTGATGGAGAAAGTAAAGCATAAAGAAAAATGTGTACAATGAATTCAGTGTCTATGTTGAAAACATTTTAAAGATTCATTAACAAGAATAGAGGGTTTACTTAACTGAACTGACTCATGGGACAGGAGTAAAAATTCACTAACACACAACTTTTTAATGCTTAACATTTAAAATTCAGTACAATGAGCAGAGTGTCAAAGTCATTTGTGCACATTTAGATTTAGTTCTAGTTTGTAGAACAGTTTGGTAGCAGTACATGCTTTGCACAGCGGGTGAGAACAGTTGGAGATACTGGGAGGTCTAGCCATCTTCCTCAGATTTTACTGCCATGTGTGTTGACCATGACCTTGATTGACAGGTTAGTATGCTTCCTGATGGTTAGAGGGCTCCAATCCCTGAAGACAAGGCTCTATTATATGCAAGCAATGATAACTGTACATCTCTTAAAGATATTGAATGCATTTATTACACTAAATATGAAGAGACAAAGAAGTAATGTTCACTGTTCTTCAGTTTTCTAATGTTGCTTTCAGAATATTACCTGCAGAAATATGTTTCTACATTTCTAAATACTGTAAGGTTTGGTATCTCTGACTGATTTTTTGGTATCTTGTAGGATTTAATTATTATTCATATTTTTCAATGAAAAATAATATGAATGTTTTAATGTTTTACTTAAAGAATTTCAGGGGCTGGAGAAATGGCTCAGCAGTTAAGAGCACTGGCTGCTCTTCCAGAGTACTTGGGTTCTATTTCCAGCACCCACATGGCGGTTAACAACCATCCATAACTCCAGTTCCAGTGGATCCAACACCCTCTTCTGACCTCCTCGGGCATTGCATGACATAGGTATTCACATATATGCAGGCAATATACTCATACACATTTAAAAAAGTAAGATTTTAAAGAATTTCAAATGCTACATATACTCTAATTTTAAACTCATGCTAGTTATAGGCATAGGGAAACATAAATGGAAAAAAAGAGGAACTAGCTCCTGCAAGAAATAACATTTCTCATTTCCCCGGTGTTTATAATTATATTAATTTTATATATCAAAATAAGCATGCTTTATATAAATAATACATGAAATCTTCAAATGTATAACTCAAAATAGACATATTCTTTACCCGAATATGTAATTTGAGTGACTAAACTTTAACCTGAAGTATTCATAAAACAGAATGGGCTTTTATTTTGAGAAAAAAAAATTGCTTGGTAAAATGACTTGAAAACGTTGAATTAAATGTGTGATCAATTAAATTAGTGTGGTCATCTAATTGAAATTATTCAGGCTCATTGTAGCTCCAAGAATACAAGACCACCATGTCCAAGACTCAATCATGAACAAATAGCTGTTGAATAAATCCTGCCTGTAATGTGGTAATAAAATTCTTTATTTTCCTCTTGTTCTGGCTGCCCTTTTTCTTTAAATCTGAGGGAATTTGAACAATCAGATAATTCCCTCTGTAGATTTACTTCAAAGAAAAACAGACTGAGGAAGCCATTTCTACATCGAATGCCTTTTAAACATGTAGTCCAGTCACAAATGAGAATTGTCTGTATATGCTGTGGGTGGCTGGGACCAGGAATCAAGGGAAGAAAGATGCACTGAGATTCCTTTATATGTGAGGTTTGGACTTATTTGCATATGGAGCAATTTACCTTATGTCAACTTGAAATCAGTGTCATACTGCCCCCACGGAACACTTGTGTTGAAAATAGAAGCAACATGATCTAGAACTTTTGTACATAAAAAACCTCATAACCTTGAGCTGGTTAGCTGGCTCAGCAGATGGAGTGCTTTGAATGAGAAATGTCTCCAATAGGCTCAGGTATCTGACCACTTGGTCACCAGTTGGTGGTAATATTTATGGCTCCTTGCTGGAGGATGTATGTCACTGGAGATGGGCTCTAAGAGTTCATAGCCTGAGCCATTTCCAGTTCTCTCTAGACAGACAGACAGGCAGACAGACAGATATAGATGATATAGATAAATGATATAGAGATAGAGATAGATATAGATATAGATAGATAGAGATAGAGATAGAGATGATAGAGATAGAGATATAGAGATAGAGATAGAGATAGAGATAGAGATAGAGATAGAGATAGAGATAGAGATGATATAGGTATATCTGCTTCATGCTTGCAATTGAAGATGTGATGTCTCAACTTCCTCTTCCTGCTGCTGGGCCTGATGCTCACTACCATTCCTCCTCATCACTATCGACTCCTCTCTTGAACCAGAAGCCAAAATAGACTCCTTTTTCCATAAGTTACTTTTAGTCATGGTGTTTTATCACAGCAACAGAAAATAACTAATACAGCAAGTAAAGGCACTGGCTGCCAAATCTGAACACCTGAGTCTGATCCCTAAAACCCTCATGGTGGAAAGAGAGAGTGAGTTCCTGAAAGTTGTCTTCTGACCTCCACATGGACACCATGGCACATGCCTGCCCCCCAATAAGTGGCTAATAATAAAAGACTCATAAGCTTAACATTCTGTGCTGTTGATGTTATCTTTTTTCTCTGGTAGAGGACAATGTCAATGGGACATTTGAGGAAATAGAAATTCCATATTTCAGTCTTCCCTTCATTTAGAGTGGTCCAGGGACAACTATAGGATGATTCACTTTCCTCTAAGAGTTAAGAAAGGAAAGGAAAGCAAGAAGTCATGACATTAAGGATGGTCTGTCATTAACTGTAGGAATTACCTATTGTCATTGTAACAGGTAACATACCACCATATGTTTAATACCTTAATACAACACACATGTACTCTCTACAGGTTTTGAGATCAGAAATCCCAAGTGTGTCTTATATAGCTAAAGTTGAGGTATTGGCAGGGATCCCTCCTTCGGGATGCTCTGGGGGAGAATCTCAGCAAGGGGTTCCTTGGTTGTGCTCTCATCACCCTGTCTTGTCTCTCGTCACTTCTTTGCCTTTTTATTTTCTGTAGCCCAATCTCCCACTGCCACCATTTTCAAAGGCCCTTGTGGTGGGGCTTCTCTGTGACCGAGGGTAATCTCCCCATCTTGGGAGTTTTATTTGATCATGCCTGGGCACTTTTGCATGTAAGGGAACATGTACAGGTTCCATGGATTGGGACCTGGCTATCTCTGAGACCAGCTTTTCAGCCTACCGTGCTGATGCCGATGGTTCTGATGGCAGTGGTACTGTACAGAGTGGCACTGATTGTTCTGAAGATGGGGGCAGAAAGCTTGATAAGACTCAGAATGACACTGTGAACCACAATGGTGAAGTTGAGGTTGGCAGAGGCGATGGTGGAGTCAAGGTCAGCCAAGTGGCAGGACTGGCAAGGGTCTGCCAGTTTGGGTGGTAGCTGGGCATTGCAGTGTGGACAGTACCCTTGAATGTTCAAATGGTCAGGCTAGAGTGGCTTGGCAGGATGAACTGTAGCCTGGCCTTCAACAAGCAACATGAACTCCTCTAGCAGACTAAAAGGACAGCTGAAGTAGGAAGAGACAAAGTCCTGTGCTTGTGGTGAAAAGGATTTGCATAGAGAATGTACAATGACACAATAATCCTCTTTAAAGTAAAAGATAGTTGTGACCTATGAAGGAATGAATGGACACATAGTGGATTGGTCTGGAATTGTGTGTGTGTTTGTGTGTGTGTGTGTGTGTGTGTGTGTGTGTGTGTGTTCGCATTACTGTGCCTGCGTGCATGTGCATGTTCTACAGAGGTAAACCTCAGGTGTCATTATTCAGTTGGAAACCACCTTGATTTTCTTGAAATATGGCCCCTCACTGGGATCTGGAGCCCAAATTAGGCTAGGCTGGCTAGCCAGAGAAGGCCAGGATCAACTAAAATTACAAGGGTGCACCATCACCACTCCCAAATTTATACATGGGTTCTGGGGATTTAACTCAGGTGCTCACACATGTGAGGCAAGCACTTTACCTACATGCCTCCAGCACCTAGTCTAGAATTGAGAGGAAGGTGGTAGTTTATGGAACCCAGACTGTAAGCTAATGATAGGAAGTGTCCTTCTTTTGTTGCGTCCCCAAGTTTGCCTATACAACTAATTTTCACAATGTGCCTGGGGGAAATGGTCCCCTCCAAGGTGTGTTTGTGTGATTCAAGAGCCACTGTGTGTATCCGTTTTTGTTTTGTTTTTTAATTAGGCAAAAATTTTACTTCCAAGCTCTTCAAAGATTATTTCAAACACAAATTAAATTAAAAATAAATTAGTTTCCATCTAAGTGTCCCAAATTAAATCAAAGACACATCACTCAAGTAAAACACATGACTTTTTAGGTTGTAGTATTTTCACATTGTCTTTTAACCATTTGCAGAGTTCTGTATGTAGGTTACATTTTTAAATATACTTAAAAACATAAAATAATGTAGCATTCTCTAAAGATGCATCACCAAATTTACTAAAATGTATCTGTTCCATAAGTGAGGTCGTGGTGCTATTGTGCCTGGAATGGCAGGTATGTTTGATTTACTGGATGTTTACATTTTGGGAAGAAAGATTTTTATTCCAAAAATTGAGTATTTGTAATTTGTTGTTGCTAACATCTTTATACTATAATAAAATTTGTTCTTGAGAATTTATAAGTATGAAGACAAGAAAGTATAAAATTAGGGGAGAGAACAGGCTGATACCCCGATTTTATAAGTAAGAAATTACTCATTTCTAAACAAGAATATTGTTTTATTTTTAACACCAAACTTGAGAGAAGCTTCTTATGAAACCTGTTTGATAGGATTGATGTTGTATTGCATGTTATGTTGCCCCATCTTGTGTACAAAACAGATTTGATCTTTTTCTTGTGTGTATCCATCTTTGAAGGAGCAAACAGTGTGCTGTGTGCTCAGCCACACGGCTTCTTAACACCATCAGGTCTGGTGACTTTAGGCAGTCTCTTTCTAGGACACACCACCATCCCAGAAACTTGATCCCTCAAGAGACACAAAGATTTCTCCTGGAAGGAGAATTTTCCAGCATGTGGGCCTATGCTTCCAGTTCCTGGAGGCACAAGTGCAGCCTCTCTAACTAACACTGCTCCTCTGGAGAGAGGTAGCAGTCAGTAGCCAGGGCAAGGATTTGGACAATTAGCTTTCACAGTTCTCTGGAAGGATGTCAATTAGTGTACCAGACTACGAGAATGAAAGAGATGGCCCTGTTTTGAAGCCCACTCCATCCTAGTTCGTTGACATATTGCAAATGCCTCCAGTTCTGTAGCCGTAGGGATAGAAAATAAAATTTCACTCAGAGACGTTTTCATCAGCCACCTCCAATCCTTCTGCAGGTAGAAGCTGATCTCCCCTGTTTCAGCATGCTCAGCACCCTGTCCTGAGAAGTCTGACTTTATTAGACATCTATTGTAACTGACATATTGTTGCAGTGGGGGTGAATAGATGCATTAGACAGATGATCTTAATTGGCTTTCTTCCAAAAGAATTTTTTTAAGAAGAGACAGCTGAAATTCATTCACATTTACAATTAGTAAAACTTTCTTTCATTATTGAAATGCTTGCTGAAGCAGCAGCCACATCAGGGTGACAAATCCTGTTATCATGCTTTCTGTAATTGTCTCCCCCAAAGATGCCTATTGAGAGCATTGTCTGGGTTTGTGTATGAGAGTGACAATCAACGCCAGGCAGAGGGTAGAGGGGCATATGCAGCCTGCTCTGAAATGCTGTGTGTGTGTGTGTGTGTGTGTGTGTGTGTGTGTGTGTGTGTTCAGTGAAGAGGTCTGAGATTTTGGAAACACATAGGGATGCACAATGTGTACTAACAAGATCAGTCACCAGGCATTAGTGGGGTTCCCATGCTTCCTCCCTTTAATATTCTATTTTCTCCTGTTTTTGCTCTGCGAGCAATGGCAGGTGCTATGTATTTGTCAGGCTGTTGGGGAAAAATGAGGGTTGGGGGAGAGATCATTTCTTTAATTGAGCAGTTAACAGCTAAACTCACAGAGCTGACATACCGTGATGAAGAACAAAAAGAAAAGAGTGCAGAGATTATCCCTTAAGAGTCTCTTGAAATAGACTGTTTTCTGAAGGGACAGGAAAGAGGTTTCTTGCTTTGGGCCTTATCTTTCTTCTTGGCCAATGCTGGTGAAGAGGACTCAAAAGGCTGGCCTAGTCTGGTGGATGAGAGTGGAAGGCATAAAGTTAGCTCCTCTGCTGGAATGAACAGCATGTAACATGACCTTCACCCGTTGAGTGGAAGGATGGCGAAGAAGTGGGAGGAATGGAGAACAAGGAAGACTGACTCAGTTTTTCTAACATGAACACATTTAATCCTTCTGACATAAATTATGAAACTTTTGGGAAACCACTCTCGGGTAATATTTGAAATTCTGAGTGCAGTTCTAAGGTGCAATAGGTGCACACAAGCCATTGAGAAATGTACTTTTTTTTTGCAAGTTTACAGAAAGAGACTGTTTCCAACAAGCTAGTTTTGGCAGAGAAAAGATCAGAGGAGAAAGTGACAATGGGAGAGAAGTGGTGCTCTGGAGGAGCCCTGTGTCCTGTCTCAGTCCCAGGTGTTTGTGACACTGATTTCACCCAGCCTGCTTGAAGTCCTTCAAGTCTCTGATCCCTTGATTAATATTACAAATTAAAATTAAGGAGCATGTAAGGTTGTTTGTGAACAATTTTTTTTTCTTCTGATGAGTCAAATAATCTTCTGTTTCAATTAATGCATCCTTCGCTCCAAACTTACACTAGCAGGATCCTCCCTTCTGTCAACCCTTGTACCCATGTTCTCCATCTCATTTCATACCATTTGCTTTAATATTCACCCATGAATACGTTACCTACCTCTACTCTATTTCTTAAGCAATTTCTTATTCAGTGCCTAATAAATGGTCATGAGTTCCTCAACTCATTGTGTATGTGTGTAAGTATGTGCTAACTTACATAATTTAATAACGGTAACATGATCAAGATGTGCATGTATAGATCCCTCAATCAAGTTTTTGCAAGAAAAGTCAGAGATTGTTCCTTCTGTTTTCTTACTCTTCAGTTCTTGGAGCTTTCTACTGACTAAATGTATGCACAGCGAGTTTTGTAGGGAATAGTCACTTATGACTTCCAAAATGCAAAATCCAGTAGCCACCAGGCAATCACTAGGCAAATTGAATTCGGAAGCACTGCACATTGTGAGCTGCTGTCTTGACTTTACCTTCTGAGGCTCTGTCCTTCTTGGCTTTAATTCATTCTCTGCAGTTCTTTTTCACCCCTTTATGGTTACCTCCTATACTTCATCCTGAAAAACATTACTTTCCAGATCTGCATCCATATTTCACAGAGTTCCTTCCATAGACAAAAGAAGTGTGAAAATAAAACAGAAGGACTTGAAGACTGCCATGATTCTAACTCGGCTGATGAGAGCAAATGAATCAAAGGTTATGATTCAAGAAGTAGATTAATGCTGGACAGGAAAATACTCCTGCTACTTAGTTATTTTCCAGAGATGGAAAACTCTCTTAAAGTGACCACAGAACAAAGACTGCAAAAGTCTCTTCCATATTTAGAGTCTGTGATTCTATGAAATTTTATTGTCATATTAATCAAGAGACCAGAGATTTGAAGGAATTCAAACAAGCCTGGTGAAACTCAGTGTCACAAACGCCTGGAACTGAGACAGGACACAGGGCTCCTCCAGAGTACCACTTCTCTCCCATCGTCACTTTCTCCTCTGATCTTTTCTCTGCCAAAACTAGCTTGTTGGAAACAGTCTCTTTCTGTAAACTTGAAAAAGATGTAGCGTTTCTCAATGGCTTGTATGCAAGTATTGCACCTTAGAACTACACTCAGAATTTCAAATGTTACCTGAGATTGAAGTTCTCCAAATCATTTTGCTAAATCAAGCCTGAGTCTTCAGCTAGATATAAATAAATATACCAGCTATGTATAAATATA
>NW_008350555.1:545807-589020 GCF_000622305.1 Nannospalax galili
TTTCAAATATTACCTGAGGCTAAAGTTACCCAAATCATTTTAATAAATTAAGACTGAATCTTCCACTAGCTATGAATATACTAATAAACTAGATACATATTTATACACATATGTACAATTTTGCCTGCTGGACACACGCACAAGGGTGTACACTCCCTGAAGCATCTCTCCCTACATTTTTCATATTCCCCCTTCTTTGAGCTATGCCTCCAGCATGGGCACCACAGTACATCCATTCACCTATGACAGAGCTGTATTCTACATTTCTTTTTATCCGATACTGTATGATAGAATCCCTCATTATCCCAAATCCATGCCCCCTTTTGACCTATGGTCACAGCTGTAGATCAGCAACCCATCATATTCTCCCTGTACAATTGTGATGCTTTCTAACCCTGACATTTTTCTAAATTGCTCCCCATACTTTTTCCAGAGCTGTCTTTTCAAATGACAAAGTGATTACGTTTCCCTCAAGAGGCTCAGCCCACCTCTCAGTTCCATTTTTATACCTCTTATTGCTCTCTAGTCTCCAAACCATTCTGAACTACGTTAGTGAACACTACTATACTTGTCAAATCATTTCTCACACAACATGCTCCTTCTAAGGTGTCCACTTGGAAAAATTCTCTTTCAAAACTCAGTCACAAGCTGCCTTGCTAATGTCACCTTTTCTTTTATCCAGTAAGATGTGCTCATTCTTCAAATCAGCAGTGCAGCTTTAGGGGATGTCACTCAGGGATTTATTATTTTTGTTTGCCCACACAGTACCATTGTTTCTCTAATACTCTGTAACATCACTGAGTGTCATGGAGAAAACAATTTCTACTTCCCCAGAATTTGGTTGGTCCTTAAACAGCTGATTGTAAAAGCATATGTGCAGGACCTGGAGAGATGGCTAAGTGATTAAGAGCGCTGGCTGTTCTTGCAGAGGACCTGGGTTCCGATTCCAACACCCACATGGCAGCTAACTACTATTCGTAACTCTGGTTCCAAGGAATCTGACGCCCTCTTCTGATCTCTGTGGGCATTGCATGACATGAGTACACTTATGCAGGCAATACACTCATACACATAAAATTAGAATAATAAATAAAATATTTTTAAAAACATATTTGCAATAAAATAATCAACTCTCCAAAGAACTTTAGGTGCTTCTGAACAGTCGATGTGGGTTATGGTGGCCATCTGATGACACCAAAATAAAACTGTGAATGTACACCCATTTTGGTCTGGAGGAATATGGTCTGTGTAAACCCAAAAGAGGAAAAATGGTCATCATTTCCTATGTATCTCACCCTAGCACTCTGCTTTATACTGTGTTAGATCTTCCTTAAAATCTGTCTTACTGGGAAAAGAGTAGATGTTACTATTTATTGCTCCCTTCACTAAAGTGCTAGATACTGTACCAGGTGCTCTGATATGAATACTTTCATTTAACACATACATCTCTTCATTAAATTTGATATGATCCCTCTTTCTGTGGATTTTTCTTTTTAAAAAACTTTTTGGATTCATTGTATTTTTATTTTATGTGTATGCGTATTTTGCCTGCATGTGCGTAAATGTATCATGTGTGGTACAATACCCGTGGAGGACAGAAGAGGGCATCAGATCCCCTGGACCTGGAGTTAGAAACAGTTGTTAACTGCAATGTGTGTACTGAACCAAACCCAAGTCCTCTTCAAGAACACCCAGGGCACTTAACCATTGAGCCATGTCTCCAGCCCCTCCACTGGTTTTTCGATGGTTACACACAATTTAGTTAAGGCAGAATTCAAACCGAAGACTTTGATTCCCAAACTCATGATCTCTCTATTATAAACAATGAGGGTTTATGCCAGGTAGTTGTCTTATTTTTGAACTTTTCAAGATGAATGTAAAAGAATATAAAAATGTCAAAAGAAATAAACAAATATGTATAAAGACAATTAGCATAGGTCACATCTTTGGAGAGTAGAACTGTTAAGTTGAGCATACTGGCAAATCCCTATTACCCAACACTAGGGAGGCTGAGGGAGGAACTTTAAAAGTTTAAGACCAATTTCATCTCTATCACGAGACTGAGAGAGAGAGAGAGAGAGAGAGAGAGAGAGAGATAAAGAAAGGGAGAAATTTGGTAACCCTCATACCCTCATTACTGAGTGTTCCATAGTTTCCTTTTCTTTAAGGGTTACATAGTAGTACAATATTCTCTTTCTTGTTCCAAGGAACTAGAAGCTAGTGTCTAAAGCATAATAAGTCTTTGGAAGGGCATCCCATTCACAGCTAAGATGATTTCTTTCAGACTGCCATGTTTAAGACCAATTTGAAGCAGAGAACAAGTTTCTAAATCTTTCTCCTTCCTCCCTATGAGAAACCTCTTCCTGACTGATGCCAATACCTCATGTTGTTTCTACCTGAGTAAATATGTGTTTCAGCAACACTTCAACAGTAATCAGTGATGGCTGCCTGGAAGAAATGGAAGCCACATACCCAGGTGTTGATGAGAGGTTGTCTTCTGATATGTTACTGACAGTGGTCATCCTTCTCAAGGACCCTAAGCAAGTAAGAAACTGTTCATTCACAAATCAGTACCCTTTGAAGGAGAGACCTTCACTTTCAAGGGCAACATTCATTGTTGCTTCTTTCTAAAGAATGAGTATGGAGTCTCTGTAGCATTAACTTTACTTGGGAAGACATGAACAGTTGTTCATCCAAGATCGGGCATCAATGACAGATCAAAAAAATTATTCTACACAAGTCTAGCTTGATGAACCAATGAGTTTAATTGGGGTAATATACAGGGAGGCTACACCAGATGCCTTCACTTCTATCATTTGGACCTTGATTAAGGTTACAGCTACTAAGATACTCAGACTTTACAGCCACACGGCACCTGGCACTTCATAAAGTGCTTCCTTGTATGTCGACTCATGTAATTCTAATAATTACTCTGAAAAATATTTATCGTTCTCATGCTTTTACAGATGAGGCTCCAAAAACTTGACCTGCCCCTGTAATATCTACCAGAAGTGAGCTACAGCCTAAGTCTTCTGCCTCCATTATAAGATCATGTTTATAATTATATTCATGACAGCTCATTATATATTTCCTGATGATAAAACTATGTAAATGTCTTCATCTGGTTTCCCTGCAGATAAACTTAACCTCATCTTAATGGTGATGGCAAATAGTTTATGTTGAAACAAGATTTTCTTAGCTCTTTTATGACTTGACATCTTAGGGTTTGCCAGAAACTGTCAGGCATCAAGGAAAAGACAAATTGCACTTTGAATTTGCCTAGGTTTGATAAGGAATGTTAGAGTGCAGAGGATTATGAATCTGTAATCTGATAAACAGCTTGGTAATCAGAAATTGAATCCAAAAAGCTTATTTTGAATTGCACTCTGGCCTGTGATGCATTGCACCATATATCTGTGTGTGTATGCAAATGAAAAGTATGTATATGCACATATATTTATATCTATACACATATGTATTTATATATACATAGTAATATATAAATATAGATGCCACTTCCTAAATACCAAAACATGCAATCTGAATGAGTTCTGTTACTATGTGGAGTGTGAGGAGTGTGACTCAGACCGTCTAGTGAAATGTTATATATGTTATACACAAGACAGAATTAACACCACTAAGCTCATTAAAAAAATGGGAGAATGGAATCAACTAGAACTTCCAATTGAAAATCACATTTTCAGCATATTTGTTTGCTTTCTTCTCAAGTTTCTTATTGCTCTGACAGATCATGGAAGCCATTTGTATTAGTTATGATTTTCTCACACAAAATACCCTGACAAAAACAACCGAAGGAAGGAAGGGCCTATTTTGGCTCATAGTTCATCACGTGGCAGGAACTTAAGGCATTCTTAGGGAACAAATGGAGGGGTATTTATTCTGCTGCTCGGTGCCCTTTCTCCCTTCTATCCAGTCCAGACCTCAGTGCTTGTATTGGTGCTGGCCACGGTTAAAGTGGGTCTTCCCACATCAGATAATCTAATCTGGATAATGCTTCACAGGCATACCCAGAGGCTCATCTAATCCAGATAATTCCTTACAGGCCTGCCCATGAAGCTTATCACCTAGATGATTCTAGAGTCTGTCAAGTTGGTAGTCAATATTGGCCATCACACCATTCGAATGACTCCAGTGACTAGGTGTAGAATCTCCAGAAATGCTTGTTTAAATGTCAAAGCTTCCAGAAACTGTGTGCACTTAGCACCTACCTTTCTGGAAGATCCCTGCTCTCTCTGAACTTGAACCCCACTAGAAGTCAGACTGTAAGCCCATCACTAGCTTTCTGATGGAAGAATAATAAGTGCAAATCATGTAGGAGAAATGTGTCATGTTCCACCCAGTCCCCTCAGAGCCTCCTAAATATTCCTGTGCTTTACTTGTTTGAACTCATTTTTCCCAGGACAACCCCAAATGCAGATATTATTGCTGTTGTCACCTCATAGGAAAATAAGGCATACAACTTGGATAAGCTAGGATTTGAAAACAGCAGTTTCATCTTCAGTCTATATTTTTACCTGCCTATCATACACACTTTAGAAATAAGCTTGGCTTTCAGAGTCCTATATTTGATTTGTTTACCAATGATAAGGAACAAGTAACCCCACTGTTTTGGGAAATGTTAATTAGTATCAGTACTATGGAAATCAGTATGGAAAGTCCTCAGAAACCTAAAAATAGAACTACCATATGATCCAGCTACACCACTCCTGAAAGACTCTAAATTAGCATACCACAGAGATGCTTGCATAGGTAAAGAAAGTATAGCACATACACACAACAGAGTACTGTTCATTCTTAAAGAGGAATAAAATTATTTCATTTATAAGAAAATACCTAGAACTAGACGTCATGTTAAACAAAATAAATCAGTCTCAGAATGAAGAAAGGTGGTGCATGTCTTCTCCCATGTGCAAAATCTATATTTTTAAAAAGACGTAAAAGAAGAAGGGGACTATTTGGGGAGAAAGAAGGAACAGTGGGAGGTGGGAGGTGGGAGGGGAGAGCAGAGGGAGTGATGAGGTATGTGCCAATATGATTAAAGAACATTATATGCATGTGTGAAAATGTCATGATGAAACCCCTAATCATACAATAATATAACCGAATGAAAAGAATAGAATTGAGACAAGTTTCTGAACTTTGTATAACTTTGTTCCTCTGTGTTTCACATTTCTATATAAAATGGGGCATTCTTGCAGCTTGTTTTCACAAAGTAAAGTTTGAAACAAAGGAATCTGCAAGTAAAGTCTACATTTATTATTTTACTAAACTCTTAGAGAAACTTTAAATGTAGCCATGACTTTTGTTAAATGCTAGCTTACAACTTATTAAAACAAATCTTGTAATGATTTATAAGTTCCTATATTGTTTCCTTTTACATTTGTTGTGAAAATATTAAACAAATCTATTTCCAAGTTATTCCAAGATATTTACTAAGACATTGAAACGCTGAGCACATTGACTCAATTTCTGCTTTGCTTTGTGTTTCTGCTTCTGGTTTCTTTAATGGGATCCATAGCAGGATCACTCATTCATTAAAACTTGTGGAAATTTCAGTTGTTAAGATGTGTGCCACTTAGTTCTACCCTGAGAAAGATCATCCAAATGAAATGTGCACATCCATTACAGAAAACACGTAGGTGTTAGGATGGAGACCCTGGAAAGCATTGGTTCATTAAGGGTTTTCTTTTTTTGGTACTAGGTGTGTGGTACCTACCATGTGCCATATGTTACAGTTTGATTATGAAAGTCCTCTAGAGGCTCCTGTGTTTGAACACCTGGTCGCCATCTGTTGGGCCCATTTAAGGATGTCATAAAGCCTTTAGGATGTGGGGCCTTCTCTAGCCGAAGTTGGTCACTGGAAGTGGATCTTTGAAAGTTATGTCTGCTCATGTTCCTGTGCCTTCTGTGTTCTATCTGGCGTGTTAACCAACCTTGGCACTCTGTACTCCACAGCTATGGGCTATGGAAAGAATGCTCCAGGCATCATGTCTTTCTTACCATGCTACCCTGTGCCTTCTGAACTGTGAGCCAAAGTAAGCCCCTCAACTCTTAAGCTGTTTCTATCAGGTATTTTGTCAAAGCAATGAGAAGAGTAATTAACACAACAGATATTGTGCAAATGTGTTGTTTTCATTAATTCAGTAAGTCCTTGTAAACTCCATCAGGTCAGAACTTCATTATCTCTATTTTGTAACTAAGAAAAAGGAGACATGTAGAAGAAAGCAAATAAAAACTAATATCTACTGCAAGACTGGGAGTTAATTAAAAAAAAAAAAAAACCATTTCACAATTCTACACCAAGAAGCCATTACAATTTCTATGAGAAAAAAGAACACAGTTGGCACATGTTAGAGCAAAATTCCTTTCCAAAGATTACAAAGCAAGTAAGAGCTGATGACAAGAAAGTGAATAGTGTCTTGAGGTGTGTCTGAAGGTCTATAACCATCTACATGCTGCACTGACTCTTGGTTATGTGATTGCATTAGTTACTATTCTGTTGCTGGGATAAAATATTCTGACCAAAAAGCAACTTAGAGGAAAAAAAGATTTTATTTTAGCTTTTGGTTTTAGAGCAGATACTGTCTGTCATGGCAGGGCAGCAGGGACATGAGCCTGGAAACCAGGAAGCAGAGAGATCACATTGCATCTGCACACAGGAAGCAGAGAGAGAACAAGTGGTGCCAGGCTATAAAACTCTAAAGCCTTCCCCTACTGACGTGCTTCCCCCACAAGGCTCCAGGCCCTAAAGCTTCCATACTCTTCCTAAACAGTGCCACTAACTGGGGACCAAGTGTTCAAATACATGAGTCTATATGGCATATTTCTCAAACTGCTACACTGATGATGATGGGATGGCTTGGCATCACTTAGGGAAGTTGATGCAGAATATTATATTCTTACTTATGGGTGTGAGGCAATTGCCACACCAACTCACTATGTGGAAGATTATAATTATAAGCCACATGGGAAAGGTGGTGTCTATGATAATAAATTCTAAGTCAAACTAATTTAATACAATTAACATGGAATGTATATGGAGGGTAGGGAATCACAGTTCAGGGACATGTAATTCCAAGGGGAAGGTATTCTGATGGAAGCCATTCATCTATTGGATGCCATATTATCCAGGAAGTAGTACAAGACCCAACAAGTACGGAGCATTTCTGGATTGTTGTGGGATGGTAGGCAAATATCTCAACCATTCTACTCTTTATAATACACAGAAAAACTTTAGATGAGGTGGCACTAGAGGTCTTTTCCAGCTGCATGTGCCTTTTGGCTGTTAAAGCCCAGGAATTTGCTTTCGTTTGGGTTTTGAGTAGAAAAGTAAAACATTAAGACTTCCAGTTGTTGTTTTTTAATAAATGCATATTGGTTTGTGCATCAATCTTTCCTGTAGATTTTGATGCTATCTATCCAGTATATACCCAGGCAGACCCTGTGATCCATCAATCCATAAATCAGCAGACATGCTTTACCAGTACATTAAATTACACTGTGCCCTGGAGCAATAGACCTGCTTTTTGTCAGCCATTGCCACCTGCCACCAGTGTCTCAGGCTTACAACCACTTTTGGGGAAGAGCAAGAGGAAAGAGGGAGTGACCTTATAAACTACAGCACACAAAAAAGACAGGCACATTTCATTGACATCTTGTGAAAGAGCCATTGGTGTTCTCTCTTTGAATTTGGTCATCTGGGTATTAGCTTTAATATATACAATGAAAAACAAAAGGGAAAACAAGATGGTCTTTACAGGCAGTATGATGTTAGCTTGGTTCTTCTGAGAGTGAAACAGACGTTCACTATAAACAACCCAAATAAGGCTCCCCAATTCTCCAAAAGAGGAAGCCAGCTATAGATGCATGAATATGCACTCTTTTTGCCTGTTTGTCAAAAGTTTCTAAGTGCGACTTCTATATGGTGGATATAAGAACACATTAGGGAAGAATAAGACACCGTCCTCTTTGTAGTCTTTATATACTAGGAGAAACAGAAAAGTAATTTAATAATATAAATTCGGCTAGGAATACACAATATAAAGCAAAATAAACATAGTGAGCGGTGGGCCAGAGACAGGATGTTACTTCTTATTCTGTACAGTGGCTGGGAAGTCCTTTCTAAGGCAGAATTTGAACAACGCTGGCTGTGAATGTTAATCACTGTGTGATGTCCTGGAGGAGGTACCTCCAGAGACAGGGAACAGAAGTATAGAATTCTCAAGGGGAAGACAAGTGTGGTATGTTCCAGATTCAAGAGGGCTAACTGTAGCTACAGTATAGTAAGCATTAGGGAGAGTGGTAGGAAATAACAGTTTAAAAAAAAAAAAAAAAAAAAAAAGAGCAGGAACAAATTCACACAGGACTTGTGTGCCAAAGGAAGGACATAAGGAAGGATTTAGAATTCCATTCAAAGTGAGATGAAAAGAGGTGAGCTTTGAGCGGGAGATTAGCATAGTCTGCTGGCCATTTTGTCTCTGTGATCATAGGGGCTCAGCACCATTCGCGGATGCTGAAGGAGAAGATGAAAGATGCTGTATTAGCTTCTGAATTACTATGATAGCTCTCAACTTAGTTTTCTTTTGCATCCTACAAAAATTTCACAGTTGTTCACTATTACACAAATATATTATCCACCCTGTCCTGTATCTTTAAGAAAGGCATATTTATCCCAAGCTTGGGGCTACAACCAATCATCAAACCAGCAAAATAGCAAGCCATAGATCTTCAGTTTAGAACTCCTAGCTTGTTCCCATCACTTTTTTTGCTCCCTAATTTATTCCAGAACTATTAGCCTATGACTCCTTTACTGGTGACAAACTCAAGCCAATTTGCCTGGATTTTAAGTTCAAAGCACCTTTCTTGCCCTTAGCTGTATTTTTTATTTCGAAGTGATTTCTGTACAAGATTCTCAGTCCAATATGATTAAAAGATTTAGTCAGTGCAGCCAGCAGGCTTTCCTGAACTGATTCAAGAATAGGGAAATTCAGGTTTGAGCTCTCAGTTCAATTGCAATAACTACATTTAAAGAAAGATGTGTCAAACATTGAAGTGGTCAGAAAGGACAGATAAACCAATAAGCTGTCTGCATGAATTGACATACGTATATAACCCTAGAATATCTCACAAATGTTAGCATTTAGCTTATATAATCATAACTTTTGTCAGTGCCGGGTCATACTCTTTTATGTTTGATGCTTGCTTAAGTGCTCATAATAGTTCAATGACATAATTATCATCACTGTTCCCATTTTAAAAATAAAGTAACAGAGGCTCAGCAACTTTGAGTCACATGCCCAGCGTCACATAGCTGGAAAGTGATGGAACTAAGATGCAACCAAGCTGATATAATACAAAGACCCATTCTCTTAACCATAACTTCTATTATTTAAAGAAGGCATATACAGCTCCAATCTGCACATACTCAACAAGGGACCCAAAGACTCCCCCTCATCACCACCATTCCCCCAAGCTGAACCTGCAATGCAAGAGGGTCAAATGCAAAATGCCCATTACAAAATACTGGTTGGGGTGCCTATAAGGGTATGTTTAATTTAGTATCTAAAAATAGCTCCTTATAAAGTAATTCTTGAGACAAGGTCCTCAACAGAGAATTAAACCATTAGAAGACTTGCAGCCCTGACTGATGAAGGAGAGTTCAATGTAGATTTGACATCTCCTTCGGGCCTATGTTTAATTTAAACCACAACCAATAGCAGGTTGATTATTAAATTCATTATTTCCTTTGTTGGTTTTTTTCTTTTTCAGTGCACAGAATCATTTTCCTGAGATTGCAACATGTTGAGAAATGAACTATCAACAGAGCTGTTCCAAGATCCTTGGTTCTTCTATTTCCCTGTTCCATTGTTTTGATATGATGTTGACACTGTTGCCCTTATGAGCTAGCCTGGGCTTTCATTTCCCACTTTCTGAACTAGCATCCCTTGTGAGTATTATTTTCTTATTTGAACTCTTGAGATCTTTGCCAAAACCATTTGTCTAAAAATTTACTTTAGGTTCTATTCAGTACTTATAGGTAAAAGTTTTTCATGATTGTTATTCATTGTAAAATGTGGCTTAGTATAAACTTTTGGAAATGCAAGAATTTGTAGAGTAAAAAGATTAGTCAAATTCCCATGACTCATTTGATAATTTATTGGCCCTTATCTACATGCATCAGGTGATCATAACCAAACCCACTGAATTAGGAAATATATTTGTATTCTAAATAAAATTCTGATTCAGATATAATGTGGCTTTACTTTTTTCATTTAATGTTACATTATGATTTCCATTTCTCATGCCATCAAATACCCTTTGCAGTCATGATTAGTAGCTATGTTTTTGTTTAGCAAAATTAAATTTTGCAATCCACTATTTCTGATTATAGCAATGGGTGTCATTTTTACATGCTGTGTTTATAAGCTACATTTTATTTGACTTTAAATTTTACATTATTGCTGAATTCTTATTAGTTTTTATAGATTTCTTTAGTTTTCCTGTGTAGGCAATCATATTTTCTGTGAATAATAATTTTTATTTCTTACCTTTTAGTTCAAATACTAGTTTTCTCATTTTATCATGCTGTATAGAACTTCTGTGTGGTGTTGGCCCATAGTGATAATAATAGTCATCACGTTTTCTTTCTGTTGTGAGCGGAGTTCTTTTTCCTTTTGTCAGCTAATGTTATAGGCTAAATACATACATTTACACACATCTCTGAAATGGATTTACTTAAATTATAAATTTTGTATTAGAATACAGGTTTACCTCTTATTAGCTGTTATCTTAGACAATCTGTTTAACCAGTTTAGACCTCAGTTTCCTAAGCTGGGAAGTCGAGTCAAGAACAGCGCTTACCTTGTGAGGCTCTGGATAGCATTGTAAAGACAATACTTGTGAAGTGCTCATGTGACAGGAGCAGTCAGTTTCAGTGTCACTTATCTCTGTCATTATCAATAGGGTCAGTTTGTAACTTTTCTTTTCTGCATTATCTGGTTTGGCATAAAGGTTATTATGCAAGAATCATAAAAGATCTAGTTTTCCAGTATACAGAAATAATTTGTTTTATTTATTAAGATATGAGTTATTTATTCCTTAAAAAAACCTCACCTGAAAAGCCATCTGCTTGTGGTATTTTTCACAGCAGGATTTTGGTTACTGATGTGTATGCTATATTCAGATTTTCTAATATTTCCTGGCTTAATCTGGGCAATTGATAACTTTTTGTAAAATCATTTGTTTGACCTAGAAGCTGTTGTCACTGATCATAAATAAGACTGTTGTGTTATCTTTACACTTCCTCCCATGTTATAGTCCATTTCAAAATTCTGATTTCTAGCTTCCTGTTTTTTCCTGTTTATTTTGCTATCTCTTAAACTGTCTATTAAACTGTCTCAGTGTTATCAGTTTTTAGACATATAACTTATTACTTTTTAAAATTTTATTTAATTTTTTATTAGTGAGGAGGGGCGGGCATGGATTTATTATTTTATTATTTATTATTAGCACATGTGGTCAGAGGCAACTCTGTGGAACAGGCTCTCTGTTTCCACCTTGGCATGAGTTCTGGGGATCAAACCCAGGCTTATAGGGCAAGTACATTTACCCTTGAAGCCATCTCCTCAACCCTATTGCTTGATTTATTTATTTTTTTATTTTATGTGTTTGAGTGTATTGCCTGCATGTATATAACTGCACCCATGTTATGCAATGTTTGTGGAGGTCAGAAGGTGTTAGATTCTCTGGAACTGGGGTTACAAACAGTTATGAGTCACAATGTGGGTGCTGGGAACCAAGCCCAGGTCCTCTGCAAGAGCAGTCAGTGCTTTTAATGGCTGAGCCATTTCTCCATCCCCTGTGTTATTTTTAAAACATTTTTCAGCTGCTTTATATTTTCCATTGTTGACTCTAATGCCCTTCTTCCAAAGTTTTAGCTTGTAATTTTCAATTTTTTGCTTTTCTTATGTCGATATTTAAAACTATAAATAGCCATGGACCACTAATTGAACTTTATCTTTCCAGACTTGATGCTTGATAGTTTACATTTTTTCTTCTGTTTTTGTTATTGTCATATGGCCCTTCTTTAATTTGTGCATTACTTACCAATTTGTTTCTATGTTTCCTGGCATCTTTTAGCCTTTTTTTCTCATTTCATACTTCTAAAACCATTCTACTGTAGTAAATACGATGTGGTCATACTGATTCTGATTCTTTGGTATTTCTTACAGTTTGCATTTGGGCCATTTCACTCCCATGCAGACATAATATTTGAAGAACATGCTGTAAAAAAAAACAAAACACCAAAGTCACAAGTAACTTCTAGAATAGCTGAACCTCCCACTTCCAGACACAACAGTGCTGTCCCCTCACTGCTGAAACACCAGCAGCATGTTGCCTTGTTCTCTTTAGTCTCAGCGGGTAAGAACTAATGGAAAGGGTGACAGGTATGGTGGCTCAGGCCTGTCAATCCAGCACTGGGAAGGCTAAGGCTGGTGGGTTTCAAGTTGAAAACCCATCTAAGATACATAAAAAAAGAGAGGAAGGGTCTTCTTCGAGTGCTTAGCAAAAAGGATTGGAAAGTAGAGCTTCCCAGCCTTTCTGCCTGTGCAGGCTTACTTCCTCATAAAAAGGACAATACACAGGATAGGTTTCTCTTCTGCTGCTATTATTGGTTCCGGGCCCCCAGACTTGCAGCTAAAATTGCATTCTCCTGGCAGAGTCATCTAGTAGGATAAGAGTATAAGGTTTGGCTTTAGACAGCTCTGAGTAGCAGTCCTGCATCTTTTACTAACAATCTCCTCTAGCTACTTAGTTAACTTTTCTGAATCTTAGTGCCTGCATCTCTAAACTAGAAACAGCGCACCTGCATTGCAGGGCTGATAAGGAGATCACATCCAAGGAGCTTACAGCTATTCTGGCACCAAGTAAAGGAATACAAGTAATATTAGCTTTCTGCCCCTTTTCTTAACTTTGTAAACCTCCACACAGAAAACACAGAAAACAGCTCATCATCATTTTAAAAAATTTGTTTATTGAATTTTTGTGTACTTTATACAGAATATCTCAAGTTATCTTAATCATCTTTCTATCCCCAGCCCCACCAGCTCCCACAGCTCACCATGGACCAGCAATATGTAGACTCTTAATCTCTACGTTTTGGCCATTTGTAACCTTTTGTGTTCCTGTCCCTCTATTGCATGAGGGATCTTCATTAATGAGGACTCATTAGTGTCTTCTTCATTACCCCTGTTCTATGTTCCGTGTGCCTTAGATGTAGAGGTTGCATTGTAGATGTGTCGCTTAGGTAATTCATAGACAATGTCTGTGTGTGACCAGTTGTGGTACTTGGTAACAGTTTCTGACTCGTGCAAAATGAGCTTCTTTGATGGCTGAGGAAGAGCTGATCTTCCTAAAATAAAAAAATCTAGATAGGCTAACTAAAACTCAGTGGATGGACTTGCACAGGGGAGCATCTAGGGACACTGACTTGACACACTGGGCCTTAATACAGATGACAGAGTAATGGGTTCCAATGGGGCGGGGAAGGCTGTGGGAGCATGTATATTAACATCATCATTTTGAGATTTAAAACATGTATATTTTGAACAGATCAAAATGAAATCATAATGTTGGTCTAATTTTAGAAAATTTTAAGTGTGATGTGTGTTTCTTTGTTATGCTTTGTTAGTTCTTAAATTTGATTCTATAGCTTTTCTGAGGAGGTGGGTCTACAAAATGAGCATGTATTGCTGTCAGCCATCTTTCTCTTGGTTCACAGGAAGTACATGGTTCCGTGTTTAGAACAGTTAATATTAATGTCAGGGTGCCCCTGAGTCTCTGTGCTTTAGTGATGGTACTACCAGGATGGTTGGTATTCTAGGCTCTGCTTGTGAAAAACAAGAATGTTCTTTTTGGTTTATTCATAATGCCAGCATATCAAGTTCTCTTCCCTGTGGACTTCCAGGGACCTTTCCAAATTAGACCCACAGACCATCTGTTCAAATCTACCACTTAATGGATCATTTTAGATAAAGATGTAGAAATTCAAGTAGCAGTTAGAAGAGAATTTCATTCAACAACAGTTTGCTCAAAAGAGAATTTGTTTCCTTGGGAAGAGCAAGCATTAAGTGCAGAACTCTTAGTTCATTCTTCATAATAGGTATTAATTCCTGTTTGTAGCCAGTTTCAGGGGTGAAAAACCATAAAAGCTACCATTGTGGCAAAGCACAAATTCAACGAAACCAGTTACAGATGCATAAAGAAACTCACTGTGCTCTGAACTGTTTCCTTAACAAGATTGGAAATGACAGGAAAGTAAAGGAATTGTTCCTGTGCTTCCAGATGAGATTTACCAAGCTCACCTGTCACCTGGTTGGTGAACTGCCTTCTGAGAAACTCTTACAAGAGTGAAAAGGAAAAGAGGAAGAGAAATTGCTGCCCACGTCATACAGTGGGTGCTGTGCTATTTGGCACCTGGGTGACCTTTTGTTACTGTTTAAAAGGATATGCATGGGCTGGAGAGATGGTTCAGTGGTTAAGAGCACTGACTGCTCTTGCAGAGGACCGGGGTTTGATTCCCAGCACCCACATGGTGGCTACAAGCTGTCCTTAACTCCAGTTCCAGGGGAATCCGAAGCCCTCTTCTGACCTCCGAGGCCTTGCACGACACAGACACAGGTGCACTCACATACATGTAGTCAATATACTCATACACAATAAAAAAATAAATAAAATATTTTTTAAAAGGATATGCATGACATTGTATGAGTGAATGGTGTCACAGTTACTCCAGCAACTGCTTGGCTGAGCTGGGCCTCTGTGCATTTTTGCTGATGCTACAGGCAGATTCTCTCTGAAGCATCCATGGCTGTGACACGTGTGTCAGCACACACTGCCTGTAAACAAGGAGGGCCACTTCAGTGTGGGACTGAGGGAATTGACGCCTCACTCGAGTGCTTTGAGAGGCCAAGATCAAAAGTACTTTTAAGCATATCATATAATTATCATCATTAAGAAGCATGAGGCGAGGAGTCCTGAACTCCCAAATTTTCAAAGCAACAAAAGCAGCACAGCTTTAATGGGACTTTGAAGTCAGATAAATCTCCAGGTATTTTCTGTATAGAAACTCACAACTAATTAAGGAGAACCCTATCTGGGCCAATGTTTAATTATGTTTGCTTGTCCACCTGTGTCATGTACTATGTTCTGAAAGTAAAGGGGTGTCAATTGGATTGTACCAAAAGACTGTACTGGGACCAGCCAACCGCATTCATTTTTAACACAGGAGGCATAGCAGAGTTTTGATCTTTTTGTCTAAATAAATAACTTCTTAGTAAGACTTTATGATATTCTTTGTAGTCCACATAGCCCTGAGGTTAACTAGAACTTTCTACATAAATATCATAGCTATTCTACATTACAAGGCAATATCTTGAGCCATACCTACACAGGAAGATTATGAAAAACTGTTATAATTAAAGAAAAATGATACAATATATCACCAACATAGGCTGTTTATTTAGAAGGAAGACTAGTCCTGTAACTGACAACACAAGAGCCAAATCTTGCCTCAAGTCATTTTTCCAATAATACAGATAAGACGCCCGCATTGTACTTTGATACCAATTAAAAACATGGACAGCATTTTAAAAATATCTGATTTCTGATAACTCCTAAAAAGTTGCAATGTCTGATAACATGGGGCCCACTTGGTCAATGATGGGCCATTTTTCTCTAAATACAAAGGTTGATCAGTTCCCCATAAGCCCGACCATGCTGAATGGATAAGTAATATGCAGTGCACTCCTGCAATGTAATATCCTGCTGTATCAAGAAGGTACTGATGTATGCTACAACTTGAATGAACCTTGAATACATTTTGTTATGTGAGAATGGTAAACACAAAAGGCCCCACAGAGTATGAACCTATTTTATACAATGCCCATAACAGGCAAATACATAGTGACAAAAAAGCAAATTTGTAGTTGCTAGGAACTGGAGGGAGAGGAAGTAGGGAATGACTGCTTAATGGATGTGGGCTTTCTGCTTTAGATGACAAAACAGTTCCAGAGCTAGATACTGTTGATGATTGCACAACATTATATATGTATCAATACCACATACTTTATAGCGTTCAGAATCAGCTTTTACTTATGTGTATTTTATCACAATAAAAAGGAGAGTCATAAAACTCATTGTGCTCATATTCAAGGCAACCAGGAAGAAGGGGTTAGTAAAGTGTGGTACTGATGAATTCCATGTGCCCTGTGCTGTTGTGTGTGGATCAGAGAATAGTGCCCAGTTGCTCCAGGATCTCTATTCGCCCTACTTCTGGGATGCGAAAAATGCCAACAAACTACTTCCCCTGTGCAACCAGGTCATATGCCTCCCTTCCAACAGCATGCCATCAGTACTGGTGAGTAGGTGACTATGTTAGTTACTTTTTGTGATAAAATATGGCAGAAGCTATTTTATTTTATCATATTTCATTTCATTTATAGTTTTAATTTCCTAGCATCTTTGGAATCAGATAAGCTCAGATCTGCATCTCTCTTCTTCCTTTACTAGCCCAGAGCAAATGAACCAGCGTCTCTGATCCTGTCCCTTCATGTGTATCATGGGTGACACAATGCCTACCTCATCTGGTTGTCTTTATTTGGTAAAATAGTATAAAATGTCTGCTAAGCATATGACCAGGCAGGTATCAGGGCACAACCAATGATAGCAACTAATAGTTACATTATTATCCTTATTACTCTTCAAAAGAGCAATTAGGACACAAATCCCATGCTTAGCTATGTACTGAAAACAGGAGGATTTTGTGAAAATAAGTTATTTCATCCTGACTTTGGATGCTTAGAAATGAATGCACCCATTTTTTAAGCAAGTAGATGATTCAGAAGATTTTAAAAACTGTTTGGTATAGTCTATAGGAAGTGTCCTCTTATGACATGTCCTCCTGTACTTTTGGTTAGAGAATGAAGAAAAATACGGAGAAAGTTTGAAGAGAAGAGAAAGAACATCATACAGTTAAGAGTTTTCAATAACATTGGGCCCATATGTTTTTGTAAAGAAACATATGTCCTGGAAACCCAAGAGGATACTCTTGTTTCATTTGGGAAGCGATTGTTAAGTTAAAACCCTCAGGCTAATTAAACTGGGTTGTTTGACCGTGGGAAAAGACAGAACTTAGCTGAGTGTCCAATGCTATCTTGATGCCAACCAACAAACTTCATAATACTAATAAGACCCCAACATTTGAAACCAGTTCCAGCCATTGATTTCAGTCTACTGGAACGCTCATCCATTCTACTTGGGTGTCACCCAGAACTGCTGTGTGTGGGGAGCTGCTCTACCAACAGGCAAACCAGAGGCCTTGGTCCCCTGGAGTTTAATAATTCATGCTCACCTCAGTGTACTCCAGCCACCTAGCCAACTTTTCTGCAATATGGGAAAAAAAAGTCTGGTACTCCTGTTTTCTCTGTTTATAGCAAAAGAACGTGACCCCAAACAAAAGTTCGGTGTGTGTGCTATGACAGCCATGGAGCTTTTCCTGTGGAAATATGCAACATCTCTTTCAGCCATTGCAATTGAGCTACCCCATCTGCCCAGGCAACAGGAGACATTCTGAACCCCAGCAAAGCATCCCATTGCTGGCTGCCATGCCAGGTTGTATGTGCCTTTCAAGGGCTCCCTGGGACTAATGGCACAAGGGGACAATTCCACAGTTCATTGTCTCAGAACTAATGGAATCTTAAAAATTTAGTGATGGTTGAGAATACAAAGCCTGTGTATGTATCAAAATTTGACACAGAGTTGCTGAGCTTCAGCGAGAATTACCTGAATGGGTGTTAGAGCTGGATTCTGCTGTCTGATAGTCTGTAAAAGTGATTAGGCCAGCTGTCTTTGCTTACGGATCTTCAGAGGCCTCCGTGAAGAAAGAGCATGATTTTCATGGTCCCTGCCAGCTCTGCGATTTTATAAATCCACCATCAGGCGCAATAATATACATAAATAGCTTGATCATTCCAATTTGGCTGAAATAACTTAGGCGTCTAAAGCAAATGTAGGCCACAGCAGTTGTAGAAGGGAAGGCAGACTGCAAGGTGAGAAGCCAGGGGCACCTGCTGAACCGCTAAGAAAGGTGCTGTTCATCTGTTACATGAAGGTGGGAGGGATCAGTTTCACAGCTGCTGTGCCCATTCCCAGCCAGTCATGACCAGGGAAGCAAGAACCCTGAGCCAATTCTGAAACCCACTCAGTCCCTGTGGGATTTGAGTTTAGCTCTTTAAAACAACATTTTGATGAGTTGTGTGTAAATGAATCAGAAACATATGGATTCAATTTCCCTTGAAGTGTAGGTGGGTTTAAAAATTAAGGGGAAAAATGTGTGGAGCTTGAGTATGCATCAAAGGCAAAGCGCTAAAAACATAATACAAGACATTTTGCACAACAGACAACCCACCTTACTTCTTGAAGTGGAGTGACTGCAGCAGACTGAAAGGCAAGGTCTGTGACTCTGAAGTCACAAATGTGCATGGGTCTGGCCTTCCAAGCTTCTGCAGACAGCCTCCTACAACATCCCAGAACCCCGTGAACAATACCCAACAAATGAAAAACAGACACCAAACACCAGGGAGGCCAAATCACATCTGCGCTGAAAATTAAATCACCAGGCCAACAGAAGAGATTTTCAAACAAGGTACTTACACTCTCTTTTAAAGTTAATTTAATTCTAAATGGAGGACTGTCTACAGATTGAGACATACACCAAAGCTGAGAAATCTAAATCACAACTTGTGCCATCTGAGTCTCCATGGTCCTCAGGGCCAGAGGCCATGTGCCTCCGCTAGGGAGATGGCTTTGCAAAAAACTTCTTCAAAGGAGATCCTTGCTTTTCAAATTCATTTGGAGAACATTTATTAAGTACCTACTATAACCAGGTACTATTTTCAAACCAAAAATATAAAAGCACACGAGAAAGTATAGCTTCTTTCAAGCAATTTCCAGTTTCCTCACCACTGGCAGCCTGGGTTTGAAGACAGAAGATCCTCAGTATGCCATGAGGCTAACCAAGGAGAACCCGGTCTACCTTACCTTGGGCTAGGGAGGATAAGGAAAGGCTTCAAGATTTACTTTTCTCTTATTGATGATGGTTATGAAAGTGGCTGAACACACAGCAGTTGACAGGGACAGATGAATCGTTATTTTCTACAGCCCAAGCTAGGAGACCTGCTGGCCACACATGGTCACAGGAGACTTGCACTCCTGAATGAAGTAAACAACACTGTGAGAGGTCTTAGAGTATCAGGAGGATGAGCTGCTCCACTTCCCACAAGACAGTGTGACTGGCTGGCTTGACAACTTCTGAGGCTGGCATGGAACTGAATCGGCCCCTCAGGAACAAACAGGAACTGTACCTGGGTTCAGGGGCAGGAGATTTGGGGTCAGGCCATCCAATCTCAGCAGATGTCAAGCCTGGATTTTAAACCTATGCCGCAGAAATACTTCTGTAAGAGTTGAAAAGAAAGAGTTTAGGATTGGACAGATGGCTCAGTGGTTAAGAGCACCAGCTGCTCTTGCAGAGGACCCAGGTTCAAGTCCCAGCACCCACATGGTGGCTAACAACCATCTGTAACTCCAGTGTTCTGGCAATCCAACCCTCTCTTCTGAACCTCCATGATCTTTGCACAACATGGGTGCACTTAAATACATGTAAGCAATACACTCATATACATAAAATTTAAATAATAGATATTTTTTTAAAAAAGAGAGAAGAAAGAGTGTCTTCTAGCTGTGTGAATGGACATGGGTACACTGTATTCCAAACAGAGAAGCCCAAGCAAAGGCCAAGGGCATAAAGCCTGGAAAATTGATTCAATATTTTGAAAGAAAATGAGACTTTTTTTCCACAGATTTGTAGAAAACAAACCACAATCTGTCTTTAAAGTTTAAAATATTTAAACATGAGAAGTAATGAAAAAAGAGAAGACAATACTTAGAGCAGACTATCCAATAGAAATATAGTATGAGCCAGAAATGTGATACATGTAAGTTTAAGCTTTCTAATATCCGTGTTGAAAAAATTAGAAAGAAAAAGGTGAAATTAATTTTAATGATATATTTTATTTGATCCAGTATATTCAAAATACTAAAATTTTAATGCATAACAACAATGATATATTAGCGATATATTCACATTCTCCTTCACATTAGGTCTTTGAAATTCAATATGTGATTTTACAGTTATGGCATACCTCAATTTGAACTGGCTGCACATTTCAAGTGCTCAATACCCATATTTTGCTAATGAACAGGACACATTTAGAGCATGTTGCATATATATGTATATATATACATATAGAGAGAGACAGACAGAGACAGAGAGACAGAGACAGAAACAGAGACAGAGAGGTATGTTTATGTGTGTATGTAGATAGATAGGTGACAGATAGATGATAGATAGATAGATAGATAGATAGATAGATAGATAGATAGATAGATTTAATATAGAAAGCTCACCCTATTGCATATAAAGTTTCAAATGAAGGATAGAAAATATCTAATGTGCATAGTTACTGACACTTGTTTTCTGCCTATAAGGATGACAAGCATTAGTTACTCCTAGACCCAGCATACTGTCCATCTGTGAGTACATACAGCACCTTCAAAGGCTGGGAATTTACATGAGTTCAAATGCTGCTGCTTTCTCAAGCCCTGAAAAATGGTTTCAAAATTACAAAAAACAGACCTTGAGTCAAAGCTGAGCTGTAAACACTTGGTATTAGATATTAGAAATACAATAGAAAGAATGCTATTGAGAGTAGCTCTTTATAATATTTCAATCAATCTCATTTATCAGATCTTCTAGATCATAGTTATAACTCAACCACTTGAGCAAATCGCTATTCATTTTATACCCATAATTAAATCCACCATCAAAGAGCCTTATTTGCTTTTGGACATCTGCAGAGACTAAACCCCAGTGGTTTTCCACATGTATTTAGTTTTCTGGACATATTTTCAGAGTTCTTCATAAATTAGATGCAACTGTCATAAATAAACTTTGTAGCAAATCCCTTAGAGACAGCCCAATGGTTAACAGACACTCAAGCACACATGCACACACACACACACACACACACACACACACGAGGGGGTTTGCCAATATGTCAAATTAGTTCATGTTCCTAGGAAAATAACATCCTATCTAATTTAACTAATTTTACTTTTACAAATTATTTGGTGATGAGATCTGTTGATCTGTTTTTAAATAGTCTTATGAGTTCCCCACCTTTCCAATAAAAGTATTTCATTTCTCTTTTGATTGAACTCATAGTTTCCTGTCATTTTACAAAAATAAAAACATAAAATATAAAACAAGAAAACCTCCAAAGACATGAAGTTGGGAGGGGGGATGGGAGCTTCAAGGGGAGTTGGAGGCGGGAACAGGGAACGGGGTGTGTGTGGGTAAGTTATAAATACATTGAATTCATGTATGAAATTACCAAAGAATAAAATATTTTTTTAAGAATGAAGAGTAAAACCAAAAGTCATTGCCTACGAATTCATGTTTCATGCCGTGTAGTCACTATATAGCAGAAATAATTTTATTTTTGACATACAATGACTGGAGGAAATGTAGGAAAAGAGATGCAATGATACAGAGACTGTTTCCTACATTATTATTCCCAGTGTTTTAAGATGAAAACTACATTAAGACCAGCTCTTACCTGTATGAACCGTGATCTTGTAGGGAATGTATTGTGCCCTGAATGTTTAAAATCCAAAGTAGAGAAAGACAGTAAAGGAAAGCTGCAATGTCAAGACTGTTCCAAGAAATAAGACAATTTTCAAGGTTTTGAAAATATTTGCAAGGCAATGTTAGAAAGGTGTCATAGCGGTTAACTAATAAAATACTCATCAGATAACTGTATGGGCCAAACCAACTTCATTCCCCACTAGCAAGCATTTGAATGGCTTTTCTTTCTGATCATACAAAAAGGTCATTGCTTGGCTCATTATTTTCTCATGGAATGTGTGCATTTCATTATGGAATCCACCCCCAACCCATCCTTTAAAAATTTATCTTTAACATACATTAGGCAAATAGAAAACAAATTAAAAAGTAATGGGGGGGGCAACTGCTTTGAGAAGTTTCCACATGTGTGCTAATTAGTGATTCCATCTGAAAATATTCCCAGAAAGCTGGATGGGGATAGCAGGCTGGAATAAATAATGCAAAGACCCTGTGGCAGCGGCAGAAACGCTACAATGAGTGTGTGCGTTCAGAGAATCTCCCAGTGCCGTGGCCGAGAAGAAAAGAAAAAACATCTATGAAGTAAAAGTGCTCTAACAACCTCAGGGTCACACATATACACACTACACACAACCACACACACGCACGCTTTCAGGATTATATCCCACCCACCTCCCCTTTCAGATCTGCTTTTATATAAAGTAGAATTTCTTGCATCTAGTTTGTAATGCTGCTAAAAAGTACAGTCTTCATACACTGGTCTGGTTACATCAGCACGTGGAGGTGATTAGCTGTGAAACAAGGCATTAGTCCCCAGCCTCACATACAAAATAAAATACTCTCCGATTACAGGGACCGCAACCTCTGGAAGTCCCTTTTGCGAAATGACAAGGCTGCTGGTTTAGTCTCCTCATACAATGCCCAACTGTGTTTTTTAAGTACAATTGAGTTTCATCAACTGGACCAGAAGCACCGCTGGCTAAAATGCATTCTGGAAAGTCAGTGGAAAAATAACACTAGCAGCTCTATAAATGAGGGGTAAGTAGTATTATTACGGTAATTTCTGGTTTTAATGCTTTCAGCTTACACAAGAAGACTATGATTTGGACTTTGCAATGGAGATATTAGAAGAAACATCAAGATACACTAGATGTGCTACAGAGATGACAGCATAAACTGTGCAATTTCACACCCCCCCCCAAAGAAAACATGAGTTTTTACTGGTCTTATAAAGATGCATGTAATATTAGTGTTTTAGTAGATGTGTTTCTGAGATTCCTTCATCCAAGCTGCTAAAATTGTAGGTAGCTAACTTACATCGGCTCCTACTAAACCCACCCCTTCCACCTTACAAAATGAACACTGTGATCCTAATCGCCCAGGGCAAAAGGAAACAAGCTTTTCCCAAACTTAGCCACTGGTGTCCATACCCCTAGGAAAGCAGCACCCCTGCACTTTGCAGAGTACCTGCCACCTGAGTTTGTGACCCACTTAGCAAAGTTATTTTATTGCTTTGCCAAACTTACTGGGCATGAAAACAAAGTCTGCTCTGCAGGAGTAAACAAATATTCTGGAAACAGTCCGAAGTCTGCCTGCTAATGAAGGCCCTCCATCTCTTCTTCCTTGAAAATAAAGGTTTCCTACAAAAGGAATAAACTGCCCTCCACGACAGAGAGTGAAGTAACCAGGTATTTACATTTAGACAAGATAAAGTCTCTTCTGGTAGCAGAGAAGAATGCAGAGCTGTCAAGAATCAAATAAAGGCTTTCAGAAATCTTTCTCAAGAGGCAAGGATGCCATTTGAAAGGAAAGTAGTGAGCAATTTCCACTAACATCACAGGAATTTTGAAAATGAGTTCTGCTTGAAAGACACAACCTGACCATACTCATCAAAAAGAGATACACAGGGCACAGTTCCAACCTTTAAAAACATTACGCATTTTAACATGCTATATTATTTTATTTCCATATATATGCTTTTTCCTTAATAATGAAATAAAAGATGGCAGGCACTGAGCTTTCACTCTGAAAGGAATTTTTAATGTTTGAAAAGTTCTTTCATCTCTCTATATATCCAAGTAAATATTCTTTTAACAATTCATATGACAGTGTCAGAATTGTTTTATTTCTAAATCTTGTTACAAAGAAGCTTATCCATACGATCCGTAAAGGCTCACTTTTAAATTAAATTTTTGTTTGTTTATGGGAGATGTATACCACAGTGTTTTTGTGGGGGTAAAAGGACAACTTGTGGGAGTTGGTCCTCTCCTTCTACCTTGTGAGTCCTGGGGATTGAATTCAGGTCATCAGGCTTGGCAGCAGGTGCCTTTACCTGCTGAGCCATCTCTCTGGCCCAAGGTTCAGTTATTTTTATTAACTGTAATGCACTAGGAACCTCAGACACTGTATGTCAAAATCAGAGTATTCCTAGAATTGTCTGAAAGATTGTACAAACAAGGTTTGAAGAATGAAGAGCACTCCTGAATCACACTGGGAGTGTGAAGTGGGTGGGTAACCATTCTGAGTGCATTGAGGTTGCTTTAGTTTTCTTGGCCTCTCGCCTAGGCCCTCAGAAAAAGGATAAGAAATAAAGCAGAGTAAAATTAATAAGTAGAGAGATAAATACAGCTCCCATCTGTAGCTATACTGTTCAATCATTCACAAGTATTTATTGAGCTTCTGGCATTGAAAAGACAGACATTAGTTATACCAATGAAGGAATACAAAAGTCCATGGCCACTTAGAGCTTATAATCTGTTGGGAGTGAGAGTAGAGAGAATAAAATAAATATAATGGTATACATATATAATATTTATATATTATACATGGAGATAAATATTAAAGGAAAAAAATCAATCATAGGGCTCTGAGACTAAGGAGGTGTATTAGCACTGTGAGAGGCTGGCCTGGACAGATCTCTCTAAGAATGTGATACCCGAGTCAAGCACAAGAAGAAATGAAAGACTTCTAAGCAAAGAGCTTTCCAGGAAGAAGGAATAGCCAGTGTAAAGCCCCCAAACCAAGACTGTGTCTAGGATGTTCAGGAAACAGTAGAGTGAAGTGTTGGAGGAAAGCAGGTAAGTTCAGGATGAAGCAGTAAGGGAAGGCTAGTCAAGTTTCTTTCTACAACATGGTATTATGACTTCAGATTTGAGGCATTTGAATCTGTGTCTATACATGTATGTATGCAGGTGCACATACATGTGTATATGCATGCACGTGGAGGTCAGAGGGCAACGTCAGGTGTCTTCCCCAATCACTTTTCACTTTATTTTTTGAGACAGGGTCTCTCACCAAACCTAGAACTCACTGATCAGCTAGATTGGCTAGCCAGCAAGTCCAAGAGAGCCTCCCGTGTCCACCCCTGCAGCACTGGGCTTATAGGTATATCAGGCACACTCAGCATTTTTGTTTGTTTTAAAACACAGGTGTGGTGGATTGAACTCAGGTCCTCATGTTTGAGCAGCAAGCATTTTCTTTTACCAGCTGAGCCATGTCCTTAGCCCCATAGGTGGATTTTTGAGCATAGCAAATCAGTAGAGTCTACTCTACTAGAAGAGTGTAGATGAAGCCATGGTTATCATGATCAGAAGAGAAATGTAGAAGGCATGTGGCTGGCAGTAGAGAACTCCTGAGCAACATGAAATTTTCAGTAAGAAATTTAGGGATCTGAAACAAGAATTTTCTGGAAGAGAAATAACAAACAAAACTGGGCTGGAGAAATGACTCAGTGGGAAAAGTGCTTCCTATGTAAGCATGAGGACTTGAGTTCAGATCCCCAGAATCCACAAAAAAGCTGGACATAATTGCACATGCTTATAACCCCAGCACTGGAGATGGAGACACACAGGTCCGGGGATTTGCTGGCCATCAGGTCTAGCCCACACTGTGAGATTCAGGTTCAATGAGAACCCTTGACTCAAACATAAGTGAAGAACCAATTGAGAAAAACATCTTAATGTCAACCTCTGGTCTCCACACTCATCCCTATGGGTGAGCACAACCAACTAGATACACACACACACACACACACACACACACACACACACACACACAAGAATTATAGAAAACTAAGCTACAAAGGAGACAATTTTTAAAAAGTAGATCACACTTCTGCAATATTTCAAGAAACTTTAAAAAATATCTATTTTTTTCCATGCAGATATATACCAAGTTAGAGGGGTTAAGTAAAAAAAAAAAAGTGGGTCACAGAGAGTTAGTGAATTACACAGAGAGTTAGTGAATTACACAGCACAGTATTAATGGCAGATGGAAGATTTGAAACACATGACTGTTTGTAACCAGTTCATACTCTTTCAGAACAAGCCTTGGTGTAAATAAAGGCAGATGGAGGAGAGAAGAGAAAAAGAGGGAAGGGTAAAACACAAAACTTTCTTGGAGAAAGGACTGTTCCTAGAATGGGGCCAGGAAAGAACCAGAGACTGCCATGTACTAAGCTTATATTTATGGTACTCAAACCTAACTTCAGTACATTCTTCAAGAGACAGCTGGTAGGACTGCAAACTCGTGCAGCCTCTGTGGAAAACAGTGTTGAGGGCTCTTAAAAAACTACAAATGAACCTACCATATGACCTGGTTATACCACTCCTTGGCATATACCCAAAGTACTCAACCTACTGTAGAGACACTTGTACAGAGTAACCCCTTCAGAGGATGGTGTGATAAGAATAGGAGACAGGAATTGACTAGGCAGTTAGGGTAAAAAGACACCAAAGAAATGTAGCCAGTTTCTTGGCTAAAAGTCAAAATGTCCTTGGGCCTGTTAGCAACATACTCTGTTTCAAAGGTCAAAAATGTCAAAAGTATTTGGGAGCTTGTATCTAATCCTTAAAAGATTTTAGGGTTACCTCTTCAGAGGGGGAAATGTTGGAGGGGAGGGAGTGGGCATGCATTTGATCAAAACACTTCATATGCATGTATGAAATTCTCAATAAAGTTTTTGTAAATTTTTTTTAAAAAGACAGCTACAGTTGCTTATAGGAGAACAAATTAGTACAACTTTCTGAGCAGAACATTCTCATTTTGCATTCCTAAAAATCAAAAGTTTAAATGTTAAAATCCCTAAATTCTGATTTCTGTGTCAGTTGGTATATTAAGGGATATAAGATAAGATATATTTGAAAGAAATTATCATTGTGAAATCCAGCACTACAAGCAATAAATATGACTCTAGATACGCTGACTAGACCCCAGTGGATGAACCTGCACTGAGGGACATCTTGGCACACTAACTTGACTCCATAGGCCTTAACATAAATGACAGAATGCATGAAATCCGGTGGACGGGAGGGGCTATAGGCAGACACAGATGGGGGAGGAGATATAAAGATGATTAAGACATTCGTATGAAATACACAAAAATTCAATAATTTTTTTAAAAATTAAAATAAAAAAGATTAGTAATCCAGAAAAAAAGAAAAAGAAAGAGGAAGGAAGGAAGGAAGGAAGGAAGGAAGGAAGGAAGGAAGGAAGGAAGGAAGGAAGGACGGAAGGAAAGCCCCCACCGGAACTGTGTTGGCCGTGAAGAAATGCACTGGCTTGCAGAGCTAGCTAAGGAAACGCTAACCAGGTTGTCAGTTTGGGCCAGCACTCTCAGTGACTGTCTTCCCCATGTTGGCCTTGCCCATCAAAGACGGAGGAAATCTGGTGTCTCAGAAGTTTCACATGTACTTACAGCAAGCTGAAAAGGAAATCACTTCCATATGTTCTCCCAAAGAGAGACCAATCGCCTTACTAGAAGCTCCCAGAAAACTTCCCGTGCTTTCTCAGCATCCCAAGGTCATTCGTGAATCAAACATAAATAAAAGGAGTATTATTGCCCAATCCCAGACATCCCTGCAGCACAGTGGGCTCCATCTCTCCCCACACACTAGAGCTACATAGGCCACAAGTGGAAAACGAAGAAGAAATGAGATCCTGGCTAAGAAAGAAGGAAAAGAACGTTGCCAACCAGCAGTCTCTACCTGCACGATGCTTCACCCAGAAAGTTCACCTCCAATTCCATTTTTGGGGGGCTTTTTTTTGTTTATTGAGACAGGTTATCATTTATTGTGTAAGCCAGGTCTTGAACTTACTGATAATCCTTCTACTTCAGCCTCCTGACTGTTGTGATTAAAAGCTGTATAACACACACTTAGCTCAATTTCTTATTATAAGGAATTTTAATGGTTTCCTATGTCTAATACTTGCTGTAAGTATGCTATAGTATTATTTATAGTAATAAATGATTAGGTATACATAAATGCCCCAAAGAAAGGGGTTGGTTAAAGTATTAAGGAATGTTATGTTTTCATAAAAATACATTAGAGTACTTTAAAAACTCAGTAAAATATTGTCATAATATTCCAATAGACCAAAAACACTGGAAGAAGAACCAGACACATAATGAGACAATGTTGACAGTTCTAAAATACTGGGAGTCATCGGAAGAAGGGACATTTTTACCTTCTTTTTTTGATATTTGAATTTTCTACAAAAAAAGCATATTGTAAGAAAAGTAGACATGGGGCTGGACAGATGGCTCAGCAGTTAAGAACACGGGTTGTTCTTGCAGAAGACCAGGGTTTGAATCCCAGCACCCACATGGCAGCTAACAATTGTCTGTAACTCCAGTCCCAGGGGACCCGATAGCCTCTTCTGACCTCCACGAGCATTGCATGACACCGGTGCACTTACCTACATGCAGGCAATACACGTGTACACATAAAATAAAAATAATAATTTTTTTAAAAAAGAAAAGTGGACTTTATTGCCATACAATGATGTTTAGGGGTTCTAATCTAAATGTCTACATACCTTTCTCTTTTCTGTCTGGTACATCTTAGCTATTGCTGCTTTAGTTGTTAAAGGTCAGTTTAATGTGGCTCAGGTTAGTTCACCTGTGAAAAAGTGTCCTGATAAGCAGCTAGCTAAATTACCACAGCCAATCTGAGCAGGTGGCATCAAAACAAGACTCTTTTTTGTTTGTTTTTAATTTTGTTGGTGTATTGTGTTGTGTTATGTTGAGGTTTGTTTTGTTTTTGACAGAGTCACCCTAGTCCCAATCCACCTGGAAGTCACTATGTGGACCACACTGGCCTCAGTCTCACAGAGACCTGCCTGCCTCTGCCTCCTGAGGGCTGGGATTAAAGGCACTCATCAGCACACCTGGCATAAAACAAGGCTCTTCAATATCCTCAAGTAAACCAGGTTATTTGCAGGCAGTCCATGCCATAAAAGAGATGAGATTTCTTCAAAGCTACTTGTGTATTGGCATTTAATGATGATAGCTACCATTTGTTAAAACTAAAAATGGAAGGGCACTGAGCAATGACCTTTATTATCTGTTAGATAGTTTAACCTTATCTTACTGATGAATAATCAGGGACTAAAGAGATTAAGTAATATCACATGATTCTCACACGTGGTATAATTGTGGTTTGAGCTAAAATCTACTTCCTGCAAAGGCTGTGGGTCTTTCATAATATATATTAGACATATTTCACATATATAATTTATATAAAATGTGTATATGATCCTTTCATGTAATTCTGCTTGGAGCACCTTCATTTTGTTACTCTCATTCATCAAAACATCATTTTTCAATACCCTCAAAAAGTCCAACATTACATGAATACACATTGACAAACAATATCCATAGATACAATTTTATCAATAAAATATTGTTAATTTTACTAATAAAAACATTTCAAGTGCTCAAATTTAGATAATGTTCATGAAGTGTGCCCAAACACCATCATTAAACTGATGTGCTCCCAAACTGACTATTGCTCATAAGTACATCTGTAAAATAGTATCTGCCTTTCACCCGTATGTACTATTTACACATGAATAAAACATGAAATCATTCACTATAAAGAATTCTTTTCCTGGGTGAAATCACAGACATATGTATATGGCTTCCAATCAGCTCCACCTCACAGAGCTGAGTGATCAGGAAAAAGCTTCTGGATAGATGTGAATCAAAGACCCAAACTAAGGAATGAAAGTGGGCTTAACATATGCAGCAAAAAGAAAAATGCATTAATTGTTCTTTGACATACCTCTTTTTTAGTGTTATATCAAGAAAATTCTGATAGTTTGCTATTCCCATATAGGTCACCCATGGTAGAATTGTAGTTTATAACATTTACAAGAGAGAGAAAAATGATTCAAGTAGCCTCCAAAAATATTCATTATTTACAGCAATACTTTAGTGTAGATTACTTCTGACAAAGCAAAATACCTTTGCACCATTTCCCCCCTTTGGAAAAAAAACAATTTGTCCAAGTGTTTAAAAATGCATATAATAAAAAATGCATCCTAGTCATTGGGTACTTTCTCATTCAGAACCATAACCGCCCGTATATTATTCTAATATATGATAGCATATCACTTGACTATTATTACAATATATTCATAACAACACTTAGCAGATTCTCTGCATTAGATAGATTGCTCACTTTAGTGTTACAACATTAAAGGAATTTCAGGCTTGGCTCAGATTCAACACTGGAGTTTCCTGTAAGCCCCAACTCCTTCTCTCCCAGGCTCTCTCCATCCTTAACGTGGCCTTGTTAGGTCACAGTTAGCAACATAAATTCAAAGAGGTGATGAGAAAGCGGCCAGAGGGGCTCGTGCCACAGTATCTCAGTCCACAAAACACTGGGTACCCAGAGTTAAACCAAAAAATATTCTGTCACTCAGAGCACTGCGTTGTCACCTTCATCCCACATCATACTATGAAGCCTTCAAATCTTAGTAGTGCTGATTTCCACCCAATAGTTCCTCCCCTATTCAAGCTTGTTTTTGAATGTTGCCTCAAGCTCAGTCCGGCCTCCTGGGAAGGAGGTATAGGCTCAGAGCTCTTGGCTCCAGGGTGACTCAGAAGATGTAGAACTTCTCAAACTAACAGCATTCATAAAGTTCCTTCCTTCCTTTCTTCCTTCCTTCTTTTTTTCTTTTGGTAGCATTTAAAACACCATTTTGTTTTTCTAGCACACACACTAATACTATCTATTTCTCCCTATAAACCAACATTTAAGTGGAAAAGTTCACCATTTTAATGCCATCTATATCAATACTCCAATAAAGCAAAGCTAATTCATAAGTGTGCAAAAAGGAATAAAAGTGGTTGAAATGGGACTTTGCCTATGTTCCCTCCTTCCCCCACTGACTGATACCCACAGGAGAAGCTACCCACTCCTGATGTTTACAGAATGACATCCATCACACAGGTAATTGCTCGTCCATCTTAATGCTTCCTTTTAAGTTTGCCCTTAAGAAGTCTGTGATCTCCCAAGCCAAGGGCCTCAGTAAAATCAATAAAAACCTCGTCCTATCAGGCCACCAGCCAGATCATTTTCCACCTTTTAACAAGGCAGTGGTTATTAAATGCCTTGTTTGAAAACCCAAGTGGGGTCATCAGACTTTCATGATGAGAATAATCCATCAATTGCACATGTGCTATCTTTTCAATGTCTTTGATATGAGTGATAAAGTAGGTAATGGCCTACGGTTTTTCAATATCTGAACATGTTCTCCTTTTTCACATTGAGGTCATAGCATAGCAAAGGGAGTTTAGTGACTGGAGGGAAGCTTGTTAAGAGAGAAAGGAGTTTCACTGAGTTATTTCAGTCAATGAATTAAGCTATGCTGCTGGTTTTGACTTGAAAGCTGAGCTCCAAGCTGCCAAAGCCTTCCTACCTCAGCTAATCAATGGGCAGATTTAAAGCCCATACATAGCTAAAGGCTTATCACTATGCTTTATGCCATACTTTTCCATGGGTTTGATGCTTACCTTGAATTTATAGGAGAGATTAGAAATCTAGAAACACAAATGGAGATGTGTCCATTGATATTGCACTCCTCTTCAATGCCAAACCATCATCCCAAATGACAGAAAATACAAATATGCTTTTTGTGCATGTCTATGAAAAAAAATCCGTCCTCCAACACCTTTCTGGCCTCACAATTATCAAATATTTGTGTTGTGACACTGCCAGACAGCTACACGAATCATAATAACAATCTATCAGTTGACAAATAGAAGCTCTGTTTCCTTGTGTGTGTATGTTCTGTTTGATTTGGTTGGGAAAGAACTGTGGAGTCAGATGCTTTCCATTTAAGATCTCTTCCTCTTTATTGTTTCACATTAGTGATAAAATTAAAAGGAGAGTATTTCAAAACGCTCACTGCAGCATTCCAAATTTCCAGAATTAATTAATGAATTTAAATTTCAATCTATGACAACTTCCTATAAGAGATAAAGATCTGGCACTCTACCAACTAAAAAGTCTGCTTAGCCAGCACTCCTGTTCCCCACAGAGCAGCAGCATTGGCATGGGGGTTGGAATCCCAGGCACAGGAGGGGCCTTGAAATGTTTTCTAATTTATTAAAGGAAGATTAAATAAGCTGACACAGATTCAACGTTAAGTAAGGTTTTAGACTCTGATACTTTGAAATTAGGTAAACCTCAAATGTTGGTTACCGAAATTTACTACATTATTTGATTATCCCAAAAGCTTGATTTCCAAAGTAGAAGGGTATAGCGGAAAACAAGATGTTCTGGTCTCATTACACTTCAGGCACCAGCTAGGGTACCCAGGCCAAGCTGAATGAGGCCGCAGAGTCAAAGATGACCTTGATACCTGCTGCTTATGCTTGTTATTCTTGTTGTCTTTCATTTTTATTCAAACTTATGTAAAGAAAGGAATTAGGAGAGGAACTCATGTAAGTTAGCTTTAGCCAGCTTCCGTGGCTTTGTTGTCATACTGCATGATTAACAGAAGGAAACCCCTGGTTAAGGGATACTGTGCATAGTCACAGTGTTTTATTTATGGATTTAGGTTTACTTTACAAAACATTTTCAGAGTTAGCCAATTTTTCTCAAGAATCACCATCCAGAGTGGAGACACCCAATGTGAAAAGCCTCAGTTTCTTGGAGGCAAAAGTACCTTCTCTCCCATATACTTCTTGTAGAACCGTGGATAAAATATTTAATATACTCTGTTCCAGTGTCTACTTACATCATAAGACAAACACAGGATGAATGAAATCATAGGACAACTGGTGAAATTCATGGAGTGCTAGCTGTGTGCAGTATGATAATGTACTAATCTGAGATACACAATCTCTAACAAGTACATTCATTCTCACCATGTCATCAATGAGGGAACTGTGACATAGAAAAGTTAGGTGACTTGCCTGAGGTCAGGTCACTTGCAAAATCAATAATAGTTTGATTTGTACACTAAACTATTAGCATGATGTAGATATAGTTATAATCCATGCTGCCTCCTCCAGGACATTTCTGTTCACTGTCTTCCCTTATCCCATGACCCTTTGCACCTGTCCATCCCTCTGCCTGTTAGGATGCACTTCCTTCCCCTCCCAACCTTGCTCAGTTTTCCACCCACTGAGCCATCTTGTCGGTTCTTGTTCAATTCTTCATATTCGTCAGATCTCAGTTCAGAAGTCACTTCCCATAAAAGTCTTCCCCAAACTGCGTTGTAAGTCAAATCCTCCATCACAAGCTTCTTACAGTAGGACATGATCCTGTATAATGATTTATGCTCCCTGAGGGATTACACACGTGACAATGGACTGCCTGTTCTACACAGTGTGCAAATTCTGGAGACAGGCACAATGCTTTCTTTACTTACTATACTTTATACTCTACGATTTTGCCTACAATGAAGGAGGACACAACCATCTTTTCAAGAATTGTGAATGAATGACTACACTACATGGATAGTATGTTTTGGCTTTGACTTCTAAGCACTCCAGTTACAGATGAAAAAAAGTTTAAGGCTCTTTGAGGTTGATTAAGTTGCTCAAAGTTGGATCTCAGCAGACTGCTAGAGAGTGCCTGTTTTGTCCTCCCTCTGGCATAGGGGCTGAGAACTCAGGGGACTGCCTGAGAGCACCTGGATCCTGCCTCCACATGGTGCTATCAAAGTGCCTGAAAACAAATCCTTAGTCCATCGCTCTAGAATCCAGCCTTGGCAGAAAAAAGAAAAATGAGGAGAAACCCAATAGAAGGATGCTTTTGGAAGCTCTCATCAAGAAATTCCAATGGATTCTCATATGAATGAACATTTGAAAATTGCCCTGTTCTGACTTTTTTTCTAGTTCCCTGTCTAGAACTTGTAATGCTAATTACTCTTGCCTTTACTTCTCCTTCACCAGTCAAGGACTTTCTTTTCCCCCTACAGATAAGAGTTATGCAACTTGGGAGTCTTTTAGATAGACCTACTGAAAGTGTGCCCCAATTACTTCACCCTGTGTCCATGTTCAGCATAGAAGAAGCCAGAGTGGTCTGCATCCTGATTCCATAAGTTGGGGAACCTCTTCAGAGGATGGTATGATAAGAATAGAAGGTAGGAATTGGCTAAGCAGTTAGGGTAAAAAGACCCCAAAGAAAAATAGCCAATTTCCTGGCTAAAAGGAAAAATGTCCTTGGTCCTCTTAGTAACATACTCTATTCCAAAGGCCAAAAACATCGAAAGTATTTAGGAGCTCTTATCTAATCCCTAAAAGGCTGATAATAGGTCTTCAGAGGGGGGAATGCTAGAGTAGCAAAAAGACCCATTTAAAAAAATAGAAGAAACAGTGCATGAAGTTATCAGAAAAAAAGTGATGGGGAGATATGGGAGGAGTTGGATGGGAGGGAGTGGGCATGGATTTGACCAAAACACTTTGTATGCATGTATGAAATTCTCAATAAATTGTTTTTTTTTTTTTTTCAAAAAGTTGCTCAAAGTTGCCTGGTTGATGTGTTCTGTCAAACTCAAACTGGTCTTTGAACTCTGCAAGACTTTTACCATCATACTGACTTACTATTTTTAACTGAATATCAAATATCGATGTGATAGGAATAATGACTCCTCCAAAGATTCCACAGTCTGGTCTCCAGAACCTGTTAGATCATTTATTTATATAAAAAAAATGGCCTTTGTTGATGTGATTAAGACGTGAGATGGAGAGAGAAGCCTGGACTGTCAAAGGAGCACACAGTGGTCTTCATAAGAAACAAGCAAGAAAAGTATCAGCACCAGAGAAATCATGACCCAGAATCTAAGGTCAGAATGATGAAATTAACAGGTCCAGGAGCCAAAGAATGTGGGGAGACTCCTAGAAGGGAGCAAGGACAAGAGATGGATTCTTTCTAGGATTGCTGGAAGGAACACAGTCCTTCTGACACTTGCTTTCAGCTACGTGAGACCTATTATTAGCCTTCAGGCCTCTAGACCTCAGAGGTAGTAAATTCATGTTGTACTAAATTTGTGGTAAATTGGTAAATTGCTGACAGCAGCAATAAGGTGATAAGACAGATGTTAAGGACTTCATGCCTATCAGTAAAGTTGACTACATGGTGATGAAACAATGAAATAGCACAGATGTCATGCTTTGAGACCACGTTTTCTAGATAATTATAAACTGCATGCAACAACAAATCTTCTGTTGAGCTACATCTATGTAGTTAGTGGCTGCAATTAGATATTTTGAAGAAATAAATTCTTTTCTTTAATTATTACCCCTGAATAGTTCAAATTTAAAGAAACAGAATCACATAATCAATCCCATCAGATGATATTGATTCAAGACTCACCCCCACCTTCTAACCGTGGGACATCATTTGCCTTCTCCATCCACATTCTAATCTGAAAACAATGGAGAGCACATTGAGAACCTATCTCATGTTGAAAGGAGGCCTGAGAGACTGCACGTTTTCAGTGTCGAATGCTTGCTATACTCTAATCTATCCCCCGAGCATGGCCCTCTCTTAGGTTCTTTCTGCATCCTGCCCCACAGTTCATTCTAATGCCATGTACAACATTTATTGCTTACGAAGATTACAGAGGAACTGAGAGCTGAAGCCACAAAATGTCATTGTGCCTAAGCTCAGAAGCATCACTAAACTGGGTGTCTGCCTGGTCATAGCTGTGCTCTGAGTCTGCCCCTAAAATTTAGTAAAGCTCTGGTTAAATTAAGAACCTCTCATTACAAATTATCTCCCTAACTGCTAAGAGAATTAAAAATAATCAATAAAACAAATCATCTTAAAGCATGTTTTTTAAAGCCACATTTTTGTCCACGTATCCAATCTCTCAGATTGCTTTTAGTATTTATCATGTTAAAGACTCAGGTAAGACAAAAAGAGAAAGCAGTCAGAAGCAAAGGGTAGAGAGAAGGTAAAAAATAGTCTTGCCCTTTTCTCCACTGGAGACCTCCAAAAAAAAAAAAAAAAACATAGAGCAGTCAAAATTAGAGATGCTACTGGCGTCACCACATGCCTGCTGACAGACAGATAATTTTGCTAATACACTCAGTGAAACTTGAAATATTGAAAAATCCATTCTCTGTATATTGTAATGGTTCAAGCAATGAAAAATTTATATTAGTATTGATAATGACATCCTTGGAACAGAACGAGGCAGGGACTGGAAGTACACTGCATTTTAAAAAACAAAAATCACACCAGGCATTAGATTCTGGAAAGCACAGTTCCTGTCTTAACCAGTGTTTGATTGGCTCAGCTTCATTAAGTTATATATAAGATAGAAAAATACATAAATGAGGAATAGTAGGACAGCGAAAGCAACAAAATGTCCTTGTTCAACAAGACATCTGTCAATATGCTATGTTTCTACACCCCCCTGTCATTTTTATTAATGCATATTTACAGCTCAGTAGTCACTGCAGAGCTGACTCATAGTTGGCTGTGAAGGGAAGCATCAAAGAGACCTGCTTCATGGCTGTCCTCTTGGATTAGATGCTGCTGTAAAAGTTCTCCCAAGCATATCATGAGAAGATTCTGGTCCACTGAAAAGCACCACCGTGCCAAACTTGTTCTCATTGTCTCTACAGAGTGAATCTTAATTGTAAGATTCCTATATTAGTTACTTTTCTTGTTGCTGTGAGAAAAATACCTGGCAAAGTCAGCTTAAGGAAAGTTTTCTTTTGACTCAGAGCTTGAAGACACAGTCCACTGTGATATGGAAGGTGTGGCAGAGGGGTAAGAGAAAAATGATCACATGGCATCCACAGTCAGGAAGCAGAGCATTGAATGCTGGTGCTCAGCTTGCTTTCTCCTTTTTATTCAGTCCTGGACCCTAGCCCGTGGAATGGTGTCATCTGCATTCAAGGTTGGTCTCCTCATCACAACTAACCGATTATTTAAACTCCCTCACAGACATGCCCAAAGGCTTGTCTCCCAGGTGACTCTAGATCCTGTCAAGTTGGAAATCAAAATTAATGATCACAAGTCCCTATACAATCACTATTTTCCAAACTTCTAGGGAAGTAGGCCAGTAGTTTCACTAAATGGCAAACTGAATAAAAGTAGATTTGTCTTCCTTAGTCTTGGCGAGAAGGAGTTATATATAGACAAAGAGAATAGGGACTGGTTTGGTATAATTATCAGTTTCCAAGATGGCTGCCAATGATTTATGTTTCCTGCTATTAGCATCCATATACAGATATAAAGATCTTCACCCATCAAATCAGAGTTGGCTGTTTGACTAATGTGGTTAATGTGATTAATGCAATGGAGGTAATGGTATGTTACATTCAAGGCTAGTTCACAAAACATATTGCTACTTCAGCCTTGATATTCTGAATCACTCATTATGTAGGAAGCCAGCCAGCCAGCTACCATGCTATAGGACCCTTCAACCACTCTGTAGTGGTCTACATGGAAGGCAGCAGAAACTCTCGGCTGGGAGCCAGCACAAAATGCTATCCACATAAATAAACCACTCAGAAGTTATTATTTCAGAATTAGCCATGCCTTCAGATGACTGCATCTCAAACTGACATCTGACAGAAACTCCATGGAAAACCATAAGTCAAATTTCCTACCTAGGACACTCCTGAATCAGGGATTGGGGAGATGGCTCAGCCATTGAGACACCTGCTGCTCTTTCAGAGGGCCCAAGTTTAGCTCCCACTACCTATATGGCAATTCACAACTGTCGGTAACTCTAGCTCCAAGGGATTCAATGCCCTCTTCTGTCCTCTGCATGCATGCACGTGCACACACACACACACACACACACACACACACACAACTTTTTTTGAAAGACACTCCAGAATCTCTAGCGCATGGAAATTGTACAAGATAATAAGTCATTATTGTTCTTTGTTCTTTTAACTAAGTTAATGATTCTTTCTTGAACAGAAATATATAACTGATACTGTCTGATGAATAGCATGAGTTATGTGTGACCTAAGCAGCAATCTCACATAGTGGTTAGGAGCAGAATTATTGGAGTTAAGCAGATCTTCATTTGAATCTTAGCTAGGTAATTTTCCAAGTTATTTTACCTTTCTAGATTTCAGTTTCTTAATCTGAATAATATCAATAATAATAATGCTTGTCTGTTACTGTGCCTGTGGACATATATCATGGGACTACATAGTACTCTAGCATCTATACACAAATTCTGAAATCCTAGGAAAGAAAATATATATTGACCTACTTGTGCATGAGTGAGTGTATGTGTGTGTACATGTGTGTACATGTGTGTATACTTTTATAGTTATTTAATCTATAACTATATCCAGAAGACAAGAGAGACACTTGTATTAAGCACCGACCCTACATTGATTATGGGTGACATAGGCACTTTACACATTTCATGTTTCATGTTTTAATCCATCTACTAATAAAATGCCTTCCCTGATATCAATTGGAATCACACTAATTAAAACCTCTTTCCTGGAACTGGGGAAGTGGATCAGGGGTAGAATACTTGCTCAGCATAAGCTCTCTAAAGCTCTGGGTTCAATCCCAAGCACTGCAAAATAAAATTTAAAATAATGAAAGCTCCCTGTTTACAGTTGAGTTGGTCCAAGATGAACATTGAATCTATCTAGTTATACTCAACTCTGTTAAAGAAAATTTTTCTTTGAACAATAGTTGAAAAATATTTAATCAACCAGAACCCAAGAAGAACAGTTTATTATTCCTGAGCAGTAACTTGATCCTTTTGTATTTCAGGGACTACAGAAAGTAATCACTCTATCGGTATTAAGTAGAGAAACTGAGGCTTACAGAGAGAAGCTTTGCCCAGGGGAAGCAAGACTGCAAGTCTGCATCTATTTCCTGAAGCAGGTCCTGGTCCAGCCCCAACCTGCCTTGGCCTTCTATAATTGAGAATGAGTTTTGATTTATAAAAAGAAAAGAAACAAAAATCTTTATTCAACTAGCATGCTGTTATGAAGATCTGAAAAACTCACTAAGTTTCACGTATTTTCTGAAAACGCAAGTCTTCTGACTTGAAGCACTTCATTGTGCTGTTTTCGTGCCCTCTCTTCTGTCTCTGCTGTCCTGTGGTTTCAGGTAATCCCGAGAAGCCTGGATATTATCATTCCATAGCCTTTCTCTCCATTTTTTGCCAATTCCAATTTGTTCTGAGCTTTGCAATAAATGAAATAAATAATAAATGAAAAAGCCAGAGGCAACAGCACCATCACCCTGAAGACCCAGGGGAGAACCCAAAGGTTGTAGGGCGCTCTCTGCAGAGAAAATGGAAAGCAATGTCTCACGGGCCCAATTATTTACTGTAGCTGCTGAAATGAGATGATTTATGGCTGTGACAAGGCTGTCCTGGAAATAGTAGCCAACTGGTATAAATTTAGATCTATTATTAGAGAAATACTTGGACCCAAAAGAGTTCAACTTAAAAAAGAAATTAAATGACTCCACGTTGCTCACCTGCAGGCTGCACTTCATCCACAGAAACAGTATTTGTTATTTAGTGATTACTAGATTTTCTGACATATTAATTGGTAGGTTTTTAAAACTAAGAGCATAAACATTTTGTACTTCAGATTCACAAGGCATACGAAATAGTTTTATTTAGGTCATAAGTATAAGGTAATGTAAAGGCCAGTTTTAATATTCTGGTGTACTATATAAATAATCAACATATTTAACGGGTTAAGACCATGGCAGAAGAAGGCAAGGGTTAAGCTCACAAGGTTTGGTTACTTCAAAACAGTACCCTACAGGGTCACATACTGAAACAAGAAATTTAAAATGCCAAAGGGTCATGCCATTGGATGAATGAAGCAAGAGGTTTAAAATGTCTAATAGAACTGCTGATTCCATGGATGACCATCAAAAGAAAATTCACTAAGCCCTGGGAGAATACACTGCACAAAATTCCCATGCCTAAGCTACAAGGAAACAGGAGCCAATGTGTGGCAAATGCTTAAAGGATCAGATTGCTGCATAGTAAATATAGTTAAAAGCAAGGTTTTTTATAATGTCTGAAGATCATTTGAATAAGAGAAACCAATCAGTATGAATGTATCTAATATATCTGTATTGTCATGTATAACTATATAAATATACACATATACAAAATATATTTACTTATAAATACATATATATATAGCCTCTATGTATATCATATATATTATAAAACACACCTCAAGGGGGCTGAAGAGATGGCTCAGAGGTTAAGAGCAGGCTGTTCTTGCAGTGGCCCCAGGTTCAAATCCCAGTACCTACATGGCAGCTAACACCTGTCCATAACTCCAATTCCAGGGGATCCAACTCCCTCTTCTGTCCACCATGGGCACTGAATTACACAAGTGCATTTACATACATGCAGGCATAGCACTCATACCGATAAAGTAAAAATAAATAAGACACCTCAAATAACAACCTGGAAAGTAAAAAGTAAATATAGTTAAATATTCTTTACTATTTATTCCAATATATTACCACTAGCTATAGTAATATCATCAAGATTTAGAAATAAGAATAAAGTTTATAGAAATGGAACAGGAGCCAGGTAATACTAGCACTCTGGAGGCTTAGGCAAGAGGATCACAACTCTGAGGCTAGCCTAGACTACATAGCAAGATCCTTTCTCAAAAGATAGAAAGAGTGGGCCAAGTACCTCACGCCTTTAATTTCAGCACTAGGGAGGTAGAGGCAGGCAAATCTCTCTGAAATCAAGGCCTCCCTGGTCTATATAGCAAGTTCCAGGTCAGTTGGAGATACAGAGGGACCCTGTCTCACAGAGAGAGATGGCCTGGTCTGGATCAAATTAGGTTAGCCTGAGCTATGTTGGGAGACCTTGTCTGAAACAAGAAAAAGAAAGACGGAAGGAAGGAAGGAAGGAAGGAAGGAAGGAAGGAAGGAAGGAAGGAAGGAAGGAAGGAAGGAAGATGATAGGGAGTAAAGAGGAGAGAGAAACAGAACGAGGACCACAAGACATGGAGGCACTAGACTGTCCACATTTTAGTTTTGCCTGCTTCCAAACTGGTACTCAATACAGTGAATAGATATTAAGGATATCAGTATAAATGCCCCCAGACTCCCAAAATTATTTGACTGTTGTCCTTGTGACTGTCAGAGACTGTACCCATGAAGAATAGCTGTTTATCCCTCATTCTACCACTCCTTAGAATCCAGTCTGCCACTATGGAATAATGTAATAAATAAATGAAAGTGAATTGATTCTTGTTTTCATACAACGACAGGAGTAACACCAAGATTTTCTCACAGACTGTCAATCCCTCTGTGGAGCAGTGGTTCTCAGCGTGGAATGGCTTGAGAAAAATAACTGCTTAAAATGCACATGTCTGAACTCTACTTCATCCCTGGAGATCCTGCTACTGGAATTCTGCTTCTTTTAATATTTTATTTATTATTTTTATTTTATGTGTATGAGTGTATTGCCTGAATGCGTGTGAGTGCACCCGTGTCGTGCAATGCCGCGGAGGTCAGAAGAGGGCTTCGGATTCCCTGGAACTGGAGTTAAGGACAGTTCGAAGCCGCCATGTGGGTGCTGGGGATCGAACCCGGGTCCTCTGCAAGAGCGGTCAGTGCTTTTAAACACTGAGCCATCTCTCCAGCCCCAGGAATTCTGCTTCTTTTAAGTATACAGATGGTACTAAGGCAGGTGACTGACAGCAGACATAGCAAGAGGACCCCCAGCTCCTGACTCTATCCATGGTCCAGTTTCTATCCCTCACACCTATTCTTCTGAAGAAAACATATCAGAAGCAGCTGATTGGGAAGAATCCACATTCTAGGTGGAAAGGCAGGCAGGAGAGGTTGAGTAGGCCCCCCTACTACTACTTTAAGCTTAGCCACGCAGCACCATTGCAGTGATCTTTGGCAACCAATCCATGGTTCTCAGCCCTAACTGCCTTACCCTCAGATCTAACACCTGATTAAAGGGCATTTGACAGAACCAGCTGGTGTTCAGGAAGTACATTGGGTGAGAAGTCAGTGGACAACCTTGGGATGCTATAAAGAAGTGACAATGAGACACAGAGTGTTGCATGGGACTGAGGGAGCAGTTAAGATTGGGGTTGTATAGTGCTGGGGCAGGGTGGGGATACTATCATGGGATTAGAATGCTACATGGGATCAGACAATGAACAACACTAATATGCTCTTAAGGATGTCAATATAATTCATTAAACACAGGAGCCCCTGAAAGTATCTTAAGTAGGATAGCTAAGTAGAATGAGTTGAGCTTAAGGAAACTAATCTCACAGCAATATGAGTAATATACTGAAGGCATGAGAATTTGAATGTAAGCAAACCAGATTCAATAATTATAGGTACAATAATTCACTAATTTTAACACCATATTAAGGCATTTAGACAGCCCCAGCCAGTGAGCAACTTAGTGGTAAGTGTAAAAAGAAAGTTCTCTGGTATATATGTATGAAAAGATATGTGGCTATCTATTCACAGATTAATGCATCTTCAAAGTCCCATCAGAGCCTTTTATAAACCAATATATTTATGACAAAATATGATCTGTACTTCAAAGGCTTATTCCCACCTCTTTATTTACATCTCATTCATTATGACCAAAGAGATGTGTCTTAGACATTTAACCACTGAATTTAGTTTGCACACAGAGAAATTCATTTTGAAATTACTTTGGTTTTAAAATACAAAAGGACAGCCATTTCCTTCAACCAGAAAGAGAAGGAAATTCTAAATATAAATGCAACATACCCTGGCTAGCCACCATATATTAAATAACTTTTTCTTTCTAGAATTATAAAATTCTTGTGGGCAATGCTCAAAACTGCCTTGTTTACTGTGTTCGTCCTGACCAGTAGAATACCTGGTTACTACATAGGGGATGCTTATGAACTGCTTTTTTAATATTTTACTTATTATTTTTATTTTATGTGTATGAGTGTATTGTCTGCATGTATGTACACCCATGTTGTACAATACCTGTGGAGGTCAGAAAAATGTGTCAGATTCCCCTGGAACTGGAATTATGGATGGTTGTTAGCTGCTATGTGGGTACTGGGACTCAAACCCTGGTCCTCACAAGAGCAGCCAGTGCTCTTTAACCACTGAGCCATCTCTCCAGCCCCACTGTGAACTATTCTTGATGGAATAAATTGTTCAGTTTCAGTAAGATGTCATATAT
>NW_008350555.1:589120-619367 GCF_000622305.1 Nannospalax galili
GGCTATGAACCATCCTTAACTCCAGTTCCAGGGGAATCTGAAGCCCTCTTCTGACCTCCACAGCGTTACATGACATGGGTGCACTCACATACATGCAGGCAATGCACTCACACACATAAAAAAATAATAAATAAAATATTTAAAAAAAAAACCTAACTGATCTGACAAACAAACCCAGACCTCTAAGGACTAAGGTCACATGTCACAATTCATTCTATACATGCTAGGAGCCCAAAGGTTCACACAACATGATCCCTTCGTGATAACATTTGTGGGCCCTGGGTCAGACACAGGCCTCTGAACTGTTTCATACATGTGTTACATGAATGATCTCCTCTAAGAACTGAATAGTCTACGTATTTTCCTGATTTTTATGCATACTTAATAGATGGCAATTGTGATACTAGCTTTTCTCAGTATCTGAAGAGAATGTCCTACTTTATGGATTCTGAAAATATTTCTTAAATTACCTAAACAGTATGTGCTGCATGGTTATGTGGATAGATGGAGGGGAGCTAAAGAGATTAATATCAAAGCAAGTGGACTTCCATCATTCCACAGATGTACTACTGCAGAGCAGCTGCTGTAACAAACAACCCCAAACTTCAGTGGCTTGTCCATTGCAAGATGAAACCTCACTCACTCATGTGAAATCCAGTCTTGGTTAAATAGCTTTCCCAAGGAACTCTCCTCTATGCTGCCTCTAGAGACTCACACTCCTTCCATCTCCTGATTTAGCCTTCAAATGGTACCTGTAAGTCTCCACTAAAGGGAAGCAAAAGGGTAAATGATAAAGAATGAGAGATTCCTACAGGTAAATCCTGAACTAATCAGATATCAGAAGGGTAATAGCCCCTGGGCAATTCAGAAGGTAAATGAATCAGGTTTGGGAAAATACACATTGTTTCTGCCACGGTTGCCAGGTTTATCTCATTAGTGCGTGTTCCCCCCACCCCATAGTTAGGTCTAAATCAGTCAAGCACAAATAAGAGGCAATATAGTAGAATAGGAAGCTAGCATTATTACTTTATATAAGTATTTGGGTAGAATTAAACATACACACACACACACGCATGCACATACGCACTATTTTTTGTCAAATCCCTGGAAATTTTCTCCCTCTGAGTTTCAAAAATCTTTTTCATGAACTTTAACACCAATTTGTTCTGGTAGCCATTGAGAATCAGGCTGATGCATTTTAAATGATTATTTTCACAAGAGCCTTCTACTTTCTCCATTCTAGTAGAGATGACCTTTATAAAAATCTAAGACCTAATCATTTTAGTTAATTCAAAACAGGTGGAAAATATCTTATAGGAAGTCATTTGTTATGCACAAGATCAAGCTGAAATGTCATCACCTCTCTGTTACTCTCCCTCCTTCAGACTTCCTCTCCCAGATATAATTAATTGGCCCTCATCTGTATTTTCACATAATTTTATACACACTCTGTTTGAGAATGAATCACATTTTACTTTAGTCACTTATTTACATATTTGTCTTCCTGTCGACTTGAATTCTTTGGAGCTGAAGGAGTATGTATCTTCAGCCCTGCCTCATTGTACGAGAGCCAACCCAAGGTGCCCTGAGATCAATGAAAAAGATAGACAGATCCAGGATTGCAGTGTTGAGGACTGACTGGCAGAAGTGAGTGTGGTACCAGCTACCAGCAAAATGTTTTAAGTGAGAAATAGGGGTATATGCAATGGTCAAGACAAAATTGACTTCACTTAAACCAGAATGTAGTGGGTTTTTCTCAAGCCAATACAAGGATGTCCAGCAGATTCTTGGCACTGCCAGTGGTGGGGTCTAGCTGTAAAGCTCCACCTAGCTCTAATGGTTGTTTTTATTTATAGTATTTTAGAATCCTATGTGAGGAAAACTGAGCAGGGTTACTCAGGAGCAATCATGTGTTACAATCCAAGATGGCCATAGTCATGTCGAGTCCATTCAAGTCTCTAAAAGAACTAGAAGACACAGAGTAAGGGCTACCCAACAAACTGGTGAAGTTACTCAGCAGTGTGCCCATACTCCCTCCACCTCACTTACAAAGTGGGACTACTATTTATGTGTATCTGTGACTTTCCATGAATTCTTTAGAGCAAGAATCTTATACCAATTACATAGTTGATAAAATGCCAACTTGCTTTTAAAAATGATTCTATTTTCTGTGTACTACTTATAGTAGAGTATAATAAAAATAAATGACTGAAGGAATCACAGAAAAGAGTTAATCTAGGTAGAAAATAATGACAAGAGTTCAAGAGTAAAACAAATACATAAAATGCCTGGTAGACTAGCCTATGCTCTTCTACTGGAAAGGATGCTATAAACTTATCTCTGAGCTTTCAAATACTCAAAGCAGAAAGGGTTATATTCTCAGCAATGAAGTCAAGTATCTAAACTATCCCAATTTTCTTAAGGCAATGACATTTTTTTTTGTCGTAGTTTGTTCGTTTCTGTTTTTTCAGCTGCCCAGTGCTTTAAAAAAAAAAAAAAATCTTGGTCAAATAGGTACTATAACCTCGAGCTGATAGTTGCTACAGCTTTCACAAAGGAAATCAAGAACTTTTGTTTCTGTGAAAGGTGGAGCATCTTCTGAGCTCTAAGTGCAATGTAATAAAAGTCATAGAAAACAAGGGATTTGCAACACAAATTAAAATTTTTCTCTTTCTCCTCTTTGTATATCACCAACCCAGAAATGAAGAACACAGTCCTCAACATCTAAAACCAAGATGTAAAGGAGCTAGATGACTTGCCTGAAGTTGTAGAAAGTTGTAGAAAGCCAGAGTCTGGACTCAGGCAATCAGCCTTCAGAATTCAAGCATATTCCCTGCACTTATGTGAATGCACCCATGTCGTGCAATGCTGCGGAGGACAGAAGAGGGCTTCGGATTCCCCTGGAACTGGAGTTAAGGACGGTTCGTAGCCACCATGTGCTGGGAATTGAACCCAGGTCCTCTGCAAGAGCAGTCAGTGCTCTTAACCTCTGAGCCATCTCTCCAGCCCCCAGAATTCAAGCCTTTAACTTTCTCATGACCCTGTCAGAAGCCAGGGACAGGTGGCAACTTAAACCTAACAGGTGTTAGAACAGAAACACAACCCTTTATTGGCTCAGATGTTTCTACCTTTGATAGACTGGGAGAAAAATATGTAATACCTTAATAAGAGTAAAAGAGCTTTCTAGAAGTTGGCAGATACAGATAACTAAAAACTGTCAGAGATACCATACACAAAGATTTCCACTTAACTCTTCCCAATTGGACATGTCTTAGTTATGACAACACTTTGTGCATAGTAATTTTCCAATTACTTGTCATTAATCAACAAATGCATGCATGCATGAAAATAATGAATGAAAGTGCCTCAAATGGTTGGAGGGGGAACCAAAGAGAAAACAGGGTTAACAGATCTGAAGGGTATTGCATTTTAGCTAAACTGCATTATACTTTTATTCAAATAATCTGAAAATTAGGATTCCACCTCATTACAGTAGATAGCATTTATTTCTATTAAGGGCAATATCTGGCTTGCATGATTCTCAAGTTTTCCTATAGTTCTTTTAACACAGATTCTGTGACCACTTAATCTCATGGCAAAACAATTTCCAAGGGGGTCTGCAGTTTTCCTGCTTATTTTATGTATACCATCAAGACAGTTTGAAAAGGTAGTTGCAATGTTATAGCACCCTAAAACAATATTTGTGAGCTCATATTCATGTGTTGTGGAAGAACTGTGTTCACATTAAAGCAGAAATTTCAATTTGCAGGACAAATACTGACATGAAGAAATCTACGAAGGGACTGCTGGGCTTCAGACACCTATCATACGTCAAACAGCACATCCAAGACATTTGTATTTGTGCGGCTTATGCTCAACTCTTAGAAATTGTTTGAACGTATGTGAATCTCCACAGACTGTTAGTTCTAGACATTAAGCAATATGACTGAAATCTCAGAGAAAGGACCTCATCATCCATGAGCCTCTAAGGGGGAGGGCACGAATTAAGAAGGAGCATAGAGGACACTGTGTATAACCAAGCACTAAGGCATACTGCACCCCATTCCTGTCACTAGCCATATTCATGCTTTTAAAGGTTTATTTTATTTTTAATTATGCATTTGTGTGCTTGTGCACATGAATGAGGGTGCTCGCAGAGACCAGAAGCATCATGTCTCCCTAAACCTGGAGCTACAGGCAGTTATGAGTTACCCAGAATGGGTGCTTGGAATAGAACTTGGGTCCTATACACGAGTAATGTGCATTATTAATCACTGCTCCATCTCTCCAGCCCCACTCCCATAATCTTTGACACATGCACAGCTGTGCACATATACACAACTGGAAAAAGTAGAGAGGCGCTCCCATGATCGGAGAAACTGGGAAATCTGGTGTACCTCAATCCTGAATTTAGACAGTGTGATTATCTCCCTTCTTAGAATGCTTATTGAGAAACAGACCTTGTTTATTTGTTTCTAGGCATCTTTTATATGGTTAGATACTGTAGGTGTTCATATAAGTTTACTGAAAGATTGAAAAAAAGATTCAGGGAATGAATGAATAACATTCAATTCAAACCGTTCACTGTAGACTAGATATCTCCCAGAGAACAAGTAGCTCAGGCCCCTGGTTGTTCCTGCCCTCTAGACATAAGCCACATTATAAGATCTTCCATTAGTAGAGTGCTCTAGAAGTTACTAGATGGTCATGTCTAGTAACCATCCATAAAAAGAGGTTGTTGTGACAGAAGACAGGCACATTGACCCCAAATTTACATATCAGGGAACCTTAGAAATAAAGTCATTTATCCAAATTCATACATCAATGGGCCTTATTGATAGAATTAGAAACTGACCCCAATGTCCATTTATTATTCCCAGACTGCTTTTTCACTATGTGTACACACATGCACATACATGAAATCACAAATGCAGAAATATAATAAAGAGTTTTCATGATTCATTAGTCATGGTAGTCTATAAAGTCTCTGAAAATATGGAATTACTAAATACTGAACCATTGCTCCTAAAAAAAAGATTTTGTATATATACATGTATACGTCCACAGCAATATTTATTTACAAGATAGATGATTGATAGATAGATAGATGATGATGGTGATGAAGATGATAGATAGATAGATAGATACATAGATAGATAGATAGATAGATAGATTAGATAGATAGATAGATAGATAGATTATAGATGATGGTGATGAAGATAGATAGATGATGATGATAGATAGATAGATGATAGATTAGATAGATAGATAGATGATAGACAGATAGATAGATGATAGATAGACAGATAGATGATAGATGATAGATAGATATAGATAGATGATAGATAGATAGATATAGAGGATAGATGATAGATAGATAGATAGATAGATAGATAGATAGATAGATAGAGGTAGATAGATGATAAATAATGATTGATGATAGATAAACCAAAGTGACTTGACTGAAGCTACCCCACTTCCTGGTGAAAGATGGGATTCAGACCTAATCCCAATGGCCCAGAACCTGAGCTTCTTGCACTGCCCTACACTGCCCCCTGCTGTCTTCATTCTCTGCTCACCTCTGAGAGGAAACACAAGCAAAAGATGCTTGACCTTGCTTAACCTCATTTGGATGTTCGTACTTAAGAGGAACTCAAAATTGTGATGGTCTGCACATGTCTGTGGGTGACTGAGAAAACACTTGCTGTATTGCCTTTGGTTGTAAATAAGTTTTACTGAGTGGATGAATTCACAAATGTGGACTGTAAGTGAGGAGGTTTCCGACAAATCACATCATATCATCATTACATATCTAGAGATGACCTTTCTTTTGGTCAGGTATTGTGAAGAAGAGAAGCAGAATGAGATTTGTGATAGCAAGGCCAATTCACAAATAGACAACAATAGCTTACATCAGTTTGCTGCTTCAGTCCTCCCCTGGTCTATTGGCTAGACAGACATAGCTACTTCTGACCTCTGTGCTTTAGACAGTTAACCAGTGCAGAAATGGAGAGAGAGCCTGGTCTCTCCTAGTCTTCCTTATGCTTCAGTGCAAGAAAGGGATTCAGTTGTCCCAGAGTAGAAGTGTGAGGGATAGTGAGGAACCATACAAAGGCAAAGAATGTGGAGGCACCAAATTCAGAGCAAGCTTTATGGAGAAACAGCTCTGTTGTGTGGCCATTGAGAGGGCATTTGTTTAAACTGGAATATGCTCATTGTACATGGTACTATGCTTCTTATTTCATTTCAAACAAGTATATAATGTATTTAGCATACCCCCAAGCTCCTCCATCTTCCACTTTCTTATGCATACCTCCAATACTGAGGAGACACATGGCTTTGACATCTGAAAGGCACCTCTACAACAATCTTAGATGGGCAAATAAGACAATGGCAGCAAGTCAGAGCCCACTGTGGAGAATCAAAGTACCTCTGATTGGGCTCTGGGCTAAGTACAGACCAATTCCATTTGTCTGTCAATGTAGACGAGTGACCAGGGCAGGTCCCAGAGCTAACTGCCACTATTCACAGAGCCTCTGCTCCCATCGGAGCCTCTGTTAGGCAGGTTGCTCAGAATAAACACTTCATTCTCACCAGAATACAGCTAAGGATGGTGTCATACCCTTTCCACAGTGAAAAAAGTAAATTTTCAAAAGGTAAAGTGACTAGCCCAGGGCTACTCAAACAGTCAGGGTCAAGGCCAATGTTAAACCCCATGTTGCTTAAAGGCAATGCCATGTTTCTTCCACTCAGGTACCTTTTCTGGGTACTAGGGAAAAGCATAAATGTGGATCTAAAAACAACTGACAGGAATTTCCTAGCACTAGAACACTCTGCTCCATTTAATAATGAAGTCATATTAAATGCTCTACCCTTAGAAATGGAAAATGCTTAGGTTCTTGCATGAAGAAATTGACCCTCTGAAGGGAGTGTTTCAATCTACATGGTTGATAATGCAGACTGGATTTTCATTCTCATTATCACAAAAGGAATCATTTGAAACAAAAGACACAGTTCCAAAGGTATTAAAGTGCTATTCATATTGTTTTAAAGCAGGCTTTGGGAACATATAGATTCCATTTTCTAATATATACTCATCAATTTACAAACTAAACATGAAACAGTGTTCAGCAAAAGATGTTTATTATTTGAAAAAATAATAAATCAGGATGTGTCTGGATTCCCAAACATTCCTGGATTCACTGGTTCTTGTGGAACCCAGCCGTTGTCACATGAGAGACATTTGCTGGGTGCTTTCAGGGAACAAAATTATCACTTCCACATTCCTGTTCCCTGCCACCCTAGACTTCTCAGTCCGTGAATAGGCAAGCAGATACTATTCCTTCACCTCCTCAAGCCTTAAGTGTTGTATTTTTTAATGATGTGCAATTGATTCAGTGCCTTTGAACTTCCTCTAAATATCCAAACCACTTAGAATCATTAAGATGCTTTCAGAAGGCAGAGAATGTATCCCTCAAGTACTCTGAAAGTTGCCTCTGTCTCACCCTTTGTGGGTGCCAACTTATGGTTCATTACTGTAAATTACTGACATTGGAAATAGTGAATCACAAAGATGAATTGTGGAAAACTCAACCAAGAGGATATGCCAGGCCATGTTAGTGAAGTGCGCCAGGTGTTAGTATAGGGGCCAAAGACTCAAAAAGACAGAACAAATCATGAGACTAATACAAGTCTAGTTAGTAAGTTTAAAAATAATAGCATAGTTGTCACAAATCACACAAGAAAAATCGAATATGTTCCATTTATTTATCATTTGTCTATCATGGTAGGACTATACTAACTTTTACACACAAAACTTAAGCCTTCCAAAGTTCCAGTTTGCCTTTGTAAGAAAACTATGACAAGAGGGGACTGGGGTGGGGGGTGAGTCAGTCAGTAAAGCACTTGTCACGCAAGCTCAGATCCCATCATTCATTTTTAAAAAAATAGGAATAGTGGCACATACCTGCAATCTTAGATCGGGGAGCCAAAGACAGGAGCATCTCTAGGGCGTGCTGGTAAGCCATCTAGTCTAATCTCTGAACTCCAGGTTCAGTGAGAGAGTCTGTCTAAAACATAAGGCAGGAAACAATTGAGGAAGACCCCTGGTGTTGACCTCTGGCCTTCACATGCAAGAGCTTACACAGGAACCAGCATACTGTCAAATATACACATATATGAGCAGAGAGAGACAGAGAGAGAGAGAGAGAAAGATAAGTCAGTGGCATCCAAACCTTCTTGATTCAGTTCCATGATAAGTGGATTTTATATCAGGATGATCAATAAATAAACAAATACACAACCACAAGTTTAATGAAATAATCCTAACTTCAGCAAGTGTCTTAGTTTGTTTCTCTAGTGCTGTGACAAAATACTCTGACCACTACCAACTTGGGGAGGAAAGGGTTGATTTAGCTTACATATCCCAGGTCACAGTTCATCCAGGATCCCAAGGTAGGAACTCAGGGCAGGAACCTAGAGGCAGGAGCTGGACCACAGGCCATGGAGGAATGCTGCTTACTGGCTTGCTCCCCTGGCCCTTTCTCATCTTGCTCTCTTACCCAACACAGGCCCACCTGCCCAGGGGTGGCACTACCCACCATGTGCTGGGCCCTCCCACATCACACAACAATCAAGAAGATGCCTCACACACAGGCCAGTCCAATAGAGGAAATTCCCCAATTGAGGCTCCCTCAACCCAGGTGTGTCAAGTTGACACTAAAGCTATCCAGCACAGCAAGTGATGACTAAATGATTAAAGACTTGAAGGAAGGGCACAAGTTTAGCAGCATGTGCTCTGCAGTTGATGGTTCTATCACCCCAGACTGCTTAATAATATGGTACCTTGCTCACAATAAAACAGAATAACAAAATATAAAGAAATATAGGAGAACTGTGAACTGTAGTGTATATAGTTTGAGTCAAGGCTCAGTTTTTAACCCGACATTACATTGATGAGTGACAGATTATTGATGTGATTTCTCTTTAGGACTGGAAGGAAAAAGGACTTTCTTAAAATGAGCAGAATCAAAAATCTACTTATTTCTAGAAAATCAACTGAAGTGAGGTTTATAGGGACAAATGTAAGGATCTCCACAAAACTGTAAGAAAAAAAGCCAAAAATTCCTGAAAAAAAATCAGACTACAAAAGCAATCAATTCATGTTGCTCAAAGCCTGAGTCTCAATTAATTGAATGACAGCAATAACAGCTATTAAGTACCTGATTTTGTGAACGGTTTTATTACCTACCAAAATGGAAAATAAAACTAGAATAATTCATAATTTATGCCTTGCAACTAATGAGAAATATTGTTACTTTGCAACTCATTCATTTATTTAGCTGAGTGCCAATATTTTTGAGCCACAACGATGTACCAGAGTCTTGAATAGGGTAGGGGGACCCAAAAGTTCTATAAGACAGAGATCTTGTTCCTCTGCAGTTCAAAAACCTAGCAGGTAATTGGAAAAAAAAAAAAAAAAAAAAAAAAAAAAAAACCCTAGCAGATGTTGGAGGAAAGCAGACAGTGACTTTACATGAAGAACATTCCTGGGGTTACACAGTGGTCCAGGAGACAAAGAAGCGGTAGGCCTTGGACAAAGGGGAGCAAGCCCATGGAAGGACTGACCACTCATAAAGGGCTATGGATTCTCTCAAACAGATAAAGAGGAAAGGGATTCTCAAATGAGAGTAGCAGACTCATAAACTCAAAGATGAAGAAGTTTCTTCCAGTCTAAAAGCCCCATGCATTTTAGTAGGATTGATGTGCAGGGTAGCATCAAAAAAATAGGAAAAGCAGAGATGAAGTCACCAGGGAAAGCAGTGTAATCATATGCTCTTCTGAAGTGCTAGGTTTTCTCCCACAGTGATGCAAATGTTGGGCTTATAGGGCTGTAAGTATTCATAGTATAAATGGACTATACTTAACAATAAACACCAGCATCATAGAAATCATTAATCCTCTTTTTCTGCCACTGGGATAAACAAAGAAATGAAAAAGGAAAAAAAGTCTCATAAAAAATAAAATCCAAGACATATCAAAGAGCGTGTAGCAGAAGATGCAGCAACCAGCACCCATATGCAAAGCACAGTAATGAAGAAATGAGCTTCGGCAGCCCAGCCAATGAGAGATGAAGGAAGTTAATACAGAGGGGATGAAATGACCTGAAAAATTGATGAGCAGAGTCTAGGAGGATTTAAGGAGGAGAAACAGCACACAGCAAGAGCCATGTTCTTCACTGTCTAACCTACTTGAACGGTGTTGGATTTAAGGTCTTAGCTGAGGAAGAAAAATGGGAAAACAAGCTAAAGATTTGACTTTGCAAAACCGGTTAAATTTCTTACTTGTTTTGTTCATTTTCCTCATTAAAGAATAGTATTTTAATTTACTGTTGTGACAGAAGAATGAGTTATTGATAACACCAGCTTGTTCAATCCTGATGACGTTTCTATAAGCCTGGGAAACATTTTTGGATACTTTATTTTTCCAGCTAAAGATCAGAGTTGCTTTTGAGACTTAGACCATTAGTATAATGTATGTTGATATTTTTTTATTTCCTTCCAGAATGGACTTCAGTGCAACAGAGAATTAAACTGAAATCGTTAAATTCCTTCTGCTTAGCACATTAGAGAACATTTCCAGCTAGCATGCCTAAGGTTAGCAAATACTACACTAATAAATTGTTAATACTGAAGCCTTTGGTATTTATCTGATTTTGAAATGATTTTCCCACCTCTTTAAGTAGTTTTATTTTCTAGTTGTCCTCTAAATTAGAAACAGAGAAGAAAATCTTGATGATCTGAGAATATTTTCATGACCAAAAGCTCTCGAAATAATCTCTGAAATACTCTATATCTCTACAGGGTGGGTCTGAGATTATAGAAAACTCTAAGAAACAGTTCTAAAGACTTGAGTTCTTAATTCTTAATAGGTTTGTGCTTTTTATATACTATTTAACTTGTGTTTCCCAGGCCTCAAGTAACAGGACTTGCTGTGGAAATTCAAAGAAGAAAATTTGGTCTCAATTTTCAAAACATAAAACTATCCTTACCTATTGTTTATGAATCAGGAAAATGGGTTACTGAAAGTTCTCATGACTGAAGAAGGTATAAAATGAAAATCAAAACATGAAACCCTCCAGTACTTTGACTTCATAGCCAGCACTAAAAAAAGGGTAATGTAATCATATGAACATGACACTTTTTATTTCTAACCTAAAATCTTTTTAGTTCTGATATTTCCAACCCTGAGTAAGTAAGTCTAGCATCTGATTTCTAGGATTTAAGTAGATACAGGATTACATCCCCACCCACCCTCCTCTGCCCTCTATATTTTAATTTCTGTCCATACTTTTGTCCCCTTCCAGATACGGTATGAGAGCACTTATCAAAAACCTACCCTTTACTAGAAGTGGGCAAGGTGGAGGCCCATCATAGGAGACTGTTCCCAGGGCCCCTGTCTCATGGTTGGCCACAGTGAAAATTGCCTGGGTTTTCTGAGTGAGAGGGCACTGACCTAGCTTTCCACCAGAGCTGCTGCTGGAGAACTAATTACTAGTGTGAAAAAGACTTGCTCCAGGTCAGTGTTTCCCCAAGCATTGTTTACATTTGATTTCAAATACATACAATGGCAGAATTGACATTTGCAGCATGCTACCACATTCATTTGCAAGGTTTTAGGTTATTTTATTTTCAGGTTGGAAATATTTGAAGAGGCATTTATCATTAAAGCCATGGCCTTTGCTTCTAAAGCTGCATGTTACAAGTACAATAACAAAACTGCTAATTAAAAGAGGGGAAACAATCAGGAAGCAAACGCAAAGGGGCACCCCTTCCTTGTCAGCATGAAACAACGGAGCAGCTTCTCAGCCTGGCCCTGGACTGAGGCCAGTTCTACCCATCCAGGTCCAGCCACTTAATTCTGCTCTCTTAAGAACAGGACAGGTGGGAGAGGCATCATCTTCTTATAATAATAGGCCAACTCGTCTTTGATAACAACAATGAATTCAAATCAATGTGATTTTCTCAACCAAACTCTGTTCTTACAGTCACAAAATTCGTTGTTAGACTAGACAACATTATGGAGCAACTTGCCCCACAGAGTGACACAGGCCAGCAGAGGTGACACATCTATGCAGCCATACCCCTTGCCTCACCCCAGAATAATGGGAATAGTGGCTGTCTTTCTCTATGTACCATAAGAAGGTACAGGTCTCTGACCAGTAACTCTGCACTTCATCCATCTGAGAAGTAATGAAGCACAGCTCGTTGGCCAAAGAAGACCCATGACCCATCTAAGAGGTCAAAAACCCCTCATTCCACCAAGAACTTAGATGGAGAGAATTAAATACAAATGTATCCAAAAGTCCATACAGCACCTGCTATGTACATTTGGTTTTCCTCAGCTACCCCTGAAATATATTTGGGATAATTAGGGCTTGGGGGAATTATTTCAGAGATAGCCTTTCTCTTTTTAAATAAAGTTTAAAAGTTCCTTTCCTCATCCCTTAACTATTGCATTTGCATGTGAATTTTTGCTCATATTAACTATCAAATAAATTGAGATAAGAAGCTTTATTTGTTCCAGTAAAACTAGCTTCCACCCTCCCACCATAAACTATCATCCAAATGACACTTTTAAGAGTGCCATGTTCTGGGGCTGGAGAAATGACTCAGTAGTTCAGAGCACTGGTTGCTCTTGTAGAAGACCTGGGTTCAGTTCCCAGTGCCCACATGGTAGCTAACAACCATCCATAACTCCAGTTCCGGGGGATCCAACACTCTCTTCTGACCTCTGCAGGCATTGCATGACACAGGTGCACTTACATTCATGCAGACAATACACTCATACACATAAAATTAAAATAATAAACAAAATATTTTAAGAGTGCTATATTCTATAATCTCTACATTGTCAAATAGAATGTAACTTTAAAATACTAAATGTATTTCCAAAGTTAGCAAAATGATAAACATTTGAATTAGAATCTCCTGATGCCTCACCCAACACTTCCCCATCACCCACAGCTACAATTAAATAAAACAGTGAGATATTCTACATTATATTGAGGAAACTGAGTGACAGAAAGTTCAAGTAACATGTTCAGAGTCATAGAGGTAATGAGTGGCTGATTCAGAATTCAACCAGGTATCCTGATGGCTGACATCCCCACTTTTAACCACCATCTTATAGCCTCATGTTATTTCCTGTCCCTGCCCCAATACTGCTTTTAGTAAAGAAAGAATTAAATGAATATGGACAAGCAGCAGAGAATATATGTTAGAGGGCTATTTGTGAAGATTAAGATTTGATTCATACTACAAGCCTGAGGTCAATAAACAGTGCTTGTGAAGGGCCAGGTTAACAAATGTTTTAGGTTTTACAGGCTCTGTAATCAACTCTACCATCTTATGTGCATAGTAATGTTCATAATGTGTAAGTGAATGAGAATAGCTATATTCCAATAAAACTCTTTAAAAAGGAAACAGTATGGTAGGTCAGATTTGGACAATTGGTTGTAGTTCTTCCTCCTCTGAGGAAAGGGAAACCTTGAAGAATTATGACATGATTAGATTTATGGTGGATAGATGGTGTTTGTGATATATAAAGGATAAAAAGCAGAATTGAAATCTAGGGACAGCAAACACAGTCCATATAAATCATAATGGGAATCTCGATGGAAAATATAGTGCAAAGGAAGTAAAAGACATAGAAGGTGGCACGAGATAGTCGAGGGCAGGTATTATAGAAGAGATTGCCATTCAACTGACTGCAAAAGGAAGGAGGGACCTAACTCCAAGAAAAGAATAGGTTCATGGTAGCACTATATCAGGAACGATGGGAGAGAGACTAGGTGAATGACTCACTACAATGCGTCAGTTTGACTGTGGTTACTGAGAGCCCTTTATTCCATGTGTTTCTGGGATAGGCAGCAACCTCACGATGAGGATGACAACTGGAAAAAACAGAGTTGGTCTTAGCATCGGGAACGTTTCAGACAACCAGAAAGTCAAAACAAAGTGAGCTACTCTGAAGTCCAAGTTCACTTTCTTCTGCTTGAAGACTTATAATGACTTGAGCATAGGGTTGTAGTCATATTTGAAATATACTCCACAAAAGCATTTCTCCTACGCAGCTATATAATGCCCATGAAAGCCAAGCTCATAAAAGGAAATAAATGTGCCTGGCCTTTACTGAGTGATATTCATTAAAAAAGATACTTTAAACAATACCTTTTAATTAATGAATTGGGAAGGAGGAGAGTCATCTTTCTGGGAATAGCAGTTTTGAAAGAAACTATGCTATTGTTTTTGGAAAAGACATATTCATGACAGTCTTGAAAGAAAGCAATCTCACTAGAAACTCACTCCAATCTTGGTGTTCCAGGGACACAGCATTCTGGGGACTAGAGAGATGGCTCAGCAATTAAGAACACTGCTCTTACAGAAGACCCTGATTGATTCCCAGAACCTACATGGTTGCTAACAAAGGCCTACAACTCCGGTTTCAGAGGATCCTCCACTTCCAGGAAATCCAGTGCCATCTTCTGACCGCCACAGCATTGCATAACAATGGTGCACTTACATACATACAGACAACATACTCATACATAGACAAAAAAAATTTTTTTTAAAAAAAAGGACACAGCAGCATTCTGATTGTGAGGTGAGGAGGTGGTATATGCACAAAGCCCTCCCAGGCAAGCACTGGGACCAGCTGGAAGCACAGATGTCCCATGTCTTCTGGTTCGAAGTGCAGAGGGAACAAGGATGGCCAGTTCTAAACTTCCTTAAAGAAGACACAGTGAAGGAAGGGAAACTTTAAGAAGCCAGAGAGGCACGGCTCCAGAACCTTCCTTCCATTCTTCCTTCCTGGGCCCTATATAGGTTTCATTTATCCTTAACTCAATTCCAATAACAGCTCCTTGGGAAGCTTTTCCTGATCTTCCTCTCAGCCTCCCACAGACTCCAGCCTACATCTGGGTTTTCCTTAAGGAAACATGCACACCTCCTGCTAGCGGCTTGTTCTGCCTGGTTGGCTGTGAACACACCTCCTTCTTCATTAGATTTCCTCCACTGCCCCCGCCCCATTCAGCTTCCTCCCTTTGGCGCCTCATGCCTAGAAGGATCTAATAAATGTTTGTTGAATGGAAATGCATATGGGAATTTGGAAGATCAAGAATGTTTTTGAAAGTTCAATTTCTTGGCTAATTAGACATAAAATTAGGAAAGTGGTTGAGTGACAAATATTAAACTTTGAATCCTCTTCAAAATGTATAATAATGTGTGGAGCAGTGGGAACCTTTATTCTTTCCCTCTGAAAATATAATTATAGAGCAAGAAATGACTGGAAGAATCATTTGCTCCACTCTCCTCTGCCTCCAGGTAGGTTATATTAAATTATCTCAGACAGATGAAAATCTATTCTTTTTTATTTCAAAAAATGAGATTGTAATTCTACCATTCTAATATTTAAAAGGCTTCAGCTAGGAACTGTCATTCTCTGAAGACCACATGGTATATTTTAAGTTGAGATGCAGCCACTTGAATCATATTCCTTTTGTTATAATTTTGCAGATCAGGTAGATAGATAGCCAATATAAATATAATATATAATGTATCTTATATGAATTCCATTTTTACATGAATATGTATGGAGAAAGAATTGACTGTACTCAATTTCAAATTTAATTTTTCCTTTTTAAAAATATGTGATACGTGTGTGTGTGTGTGTGTGTGTGTGTGTGTGTGTGTTGCATGCACAAGTGTTCAAGTACGTCCTCCCATGAATGTGCATTCAGAGGCCAGAGGAGATGTTGCATGTCCCCCTCCATCACTCTCCACCAAATTCTTTTGAGATAAGGACTTTCTCTGAATTGAATTTGGCAGGGTTGGCTGGCCAGCAATCTCCTAGAAACTACCTGCATCCACGCTGAGGTTACAGACATGCACAGCCATACCTGGCTTTTTACATGGGTGCTAGGGATTTGAACTCAAGTCCTCATGAATGCAGAAGAAGAGCTCTTACCCACTGAGTCATCTCCTTAGACACTTAAATTTGAATTTTTTTAATTTTTTTTTATTTTGCATCTATGAATATATTGCCTGCAAGTGTGTGTGCCTGCATCATGCAGTGCCCACATAGGTCAGAAGAGGGCATCAGATCCCCTGGAACCAGAGTTACAGACGGTTGTCAGCTGCAATGTGGGTGCTGGGGACTGAACTTGGATCCTCTGCAAAGGCAGTCAGTGCTCTTAACTACTGAGCCATCTCTCTAGTCCCTTAAATTTGAATTTTAAAGATTATTAAGTGGGGACTTTTTTTCTTCTAGAAACTTTTAGTCTTTCAATACTGGGTTTTAGATGTGAAAACATGCTGGTAAAAGCACATAATAGGGGATGGAGGTGTAGCTTAGTGGTAAAACACCTGCCTAGATTAGCCTGCACAAGACCCTGGGTTGTATCTCTGGTACTGCAAAGCAAACAAACAATAAAAATCAGTAAGATGGTTCAAATGACCATACACACACACACACACACACACACATACACACACACACACGCATGCACGCACACAGACACACATACACAAGGAGTAGTAGCCATTTGCAAATCACCCCTTTATATGCCCGAAATTCTAGGATGTGGGGATTGTGTTCTTTCTGTTATGAGAATCTGAGATCTGAATTTTCACATACTGCTAATGGTTCCTATTAATAGCTGGAAGGAAAGAACAGGGGCTCTGGAGGCAAGCAGAACGAAGGCACATGGATGGAGGTTGTGCACTGAATTGCCAGGAGACTCAGGAGGATGAAGAGAAGCTGAGAAGATTCTGGTCCAGAATCTGTGGAAGGAGTGGCAGGTTCCTTATATCTTTTCCATTCTTTTATTTCTAGAACTATAGTCGTATTTCATAATTAGGAATGAATTTTTCCTTACAGAGTGAATTAGAAACAAGACAGACATTCTTGACTATTTGGAAAGAGAACCAAAAAGAAAAAAAAATCTTTATTTGGATAAAATGTAATATATTAGCATTAAAAGAGTCAAGTTGCCGGGAGTGGTGGCGCACGCCTTTAATCCCAGGACTCAGGAGGCAGAGGCAGGCAGATCTCTGTGAGTTCAAGGCCAGCCTGGTCTACATAGTGAGTTCTAGGACAGCTGGGGCTACAGGGAGACCCTGTCTCAAAAAGATTAAAAAAAAAAAAGAGTCAAGCTACCAGAGTCTGCTGGGACTTGAAACCTTGCTCTCCTCATCCAGAAAATGGGTACAATGACATTTTCTTATACAGTCTTATTGAAGACTGAACAAAATAGTCAACATCTGGAACACAGTGTGTGCTCAGTTAATGGTATGCTATTTGTAACAAAGAAAGCCTTTATCTTATTTAAACTTTGAAATAAACTCCGAAAAATAATTAATAAAATAAATATACATTCATTACTCACTTATATAAAATCTCATTATTTTAATGGGATTGTGATATTTCAATCACTATAAAAATTAAAGAAGTTCTTTATTTCTAACTTTCAATTCTCTAGAAGGACCTGTTTTCCTCATATGTGACTTCTAGAATGTAAATGTAGTCAACACGGTGATGTCCACCCAGATCCACCTTTGCAAGACCCAAAACTCATGTCCCCAGGGGCAAGGCATGAGTAGCACAGGGCTTCCACCCCAGCCCCTTCCCAAGAATGTGCTGCCTTCAACCAAAGGTTGCTGCTTAACTCTTTTCAAGCAGCCTATCTCTAGTACAGTTTGACATTGGGTTAAAAACCTGGCCCCTGAGCTGGAGAGATGGCTCAGAGGTTAAGAACATTGACTGCTCTTGCAGAGGACCCAGGTTTGATTCCCAGCACATACATGGCAGCTATGAACCGTCCTTAACTCCAGTTCCAGGGGAATCCAAAGCCCTCTTCTGACCTCCATGGCATTGCATGACACGGGTGCACTCACATACATACAGGCAATACACTCATACACATAAAATAAAAACAATAATAAAAATAAAATATTTTTTAAAAAGACCTGGCCCCTTGCCTCCTTTGAGGGTCAACTCTGAGGGGTTCCCCATGGGACCAGCTGAGGATCTGTCTGAGATACATCCCAATCAATCTTGTACTTGGACTTCATCCTACTTCCTTTGTTACCCAGGGTCTAATCACCTAAGTTTCCCAATTTTCATTTCAGTCTATCTCTCAGGACCAAATTAAACAAAGTGTTTCAGAAAACATGCTGCCATTGGCAAAGACCCACTTTATTGATACACAAGGCCTGCAGAAACCTGGGCCCATCAACACTCTAGCATAGATTATGGAGGGGCTCAAGAGGCCCCACCACTCCCTGGGGAGCTAAGGCAGTTAATGGTTGGTGTGGGAGGAAGAGACATTTACTTCAGAGGTGTAACTATTGGTGTTACTGGTGCTCCAGTAAATAACCTCCTACCCGTGTTCATACAGCCAAACTAAACTCAGTGGGTCACAAAAACAAACAAAAAGAATAAACAAACAAAAACATGTAAATAGGAGTGGGGCTTGTAAGGAAGAAGAAAGGGTCATGAGGGTGAGAATGACCAATACACATCATCCACATGCATGAGACTGTCAAAGAGTAAGTTAAGAAATTTAAAAAAAAAAAAAAAAAAAAAAAAAATTAGAATGAATAAAAAAAGAAAAAAAAAGGGATCGTCAAGGCTCCAGAGAGAGAAAAAAAAAGAGAAAGATCTGGGGAGTGGCCAGCACCTAGCATGTGTCCTGAGTCAGAGACAATGTCAGCAAATGAGAAGGAATCAAAAGCAGCCAGGGAGGGCAGAAGGTGGAATGTGGGCTGGGGTGGCAGAAATGCTGGTAATCCCACAATCAGGAAAAGCCCAACGAATAGGCAAGTCTACAGTAGAAGCCAATTAAAGAGCAGAGCCCTGGAATTGCTGTGCTTGGCACAGGGTCTCCTCAGCAGGATGCAGGCTAGCCTCATTGGACCACCACTCTTCTAGCACCTCAAATAACAAAAGTGTTTCTTGTCCTCAACTCTCCAGTAGAATTCAAAGAGAGAGAATTAAAAGAGAAGATGGAATCTATATGACTGAAATTGCCTTTGCAGGCTGTCTCCAAGGACCAAAGTAAATGTCGGAAATACTTAGGTTCCTTCAACTTTCTGTTCTTCAGACAGCTTGCTTGCTTTGACCTCCACCATCGATCAAACTACTCTTTTTTATTTCAACTTTTACATTATAGCGAAGGGTTATTAGGAGATTATAAATGCTGAAAATTGTGACTTACAGCTCAAAGGGCACAACTGTGCTGGGCCACCAACCCTGTGCTGTTTAAGAGGAGGGTAGGTTTTTATACTTGTCTGTAAAAGTACTTTCCAGGTGTGCTATAAACAGGAGTGTCTGAGAGTTCCCTGGCTGAGCCCTCATAATTTGAGGTTTATTGAGCATTTTATTATTTCTAACTAATAATAGCATTGTGTTTCTGGGTATGCTCAGAAGTACTGGGGATCTGGGTAAAACCAGGTTACTTCCCATGAAGTTGATGACCACGTGCCCACTGGACAGCCCCAGGACTCCTAGAAATGGTGAATGAACGCTTCTGTCCCCTTTGGTTGAGGTGAGCATGGTTTTCTTCCTGCCCCTCACCACATCCTGAGGGCTTTTAAGTTATTAAGAAATCATCAGTATATGCATTATTAGCTGTGACCCACCATTCTCCCATCCATTAGTGTGACTACAGGGAGTGTTGGAAGTCACTGGGGTAACAGAGACAAGAGGGAATCTTCTTGGAACCACTGTTGTGTGTCTGAGGGGAACCATCAGGGACAGTACAGAGGCCATCCCCCTCTCCTTCCATTCAATGCCTGTGGTTTAGCTGCAAAGGGTACCCTCAGTCCTAAGGCTAGGGACAGATGGGTACCCCTGGTTGGGGCTCCATCACATGCATACTGGCCCGTATCCAATCTCTGCCCTGCTCCCTGTTCTGCTGTGATCCTGGGAGTCAAGGTTGTAGTAGGCCACCCAGAAGCAAGATGTAGGCAAAGAAAGTTAGGAGAGCATATATGTAATTTTCCAAGACTGCCATAACCCAGCATCACTAGCCAGTGGCTTCAAAATCAGAACTAAAGCCTAGCATGGCGGCCCATGCCTGTAGTCCTAGCACTTGGGAAGCAGAGGCGAGCAGATCTCTGTGAGATGGAGGCCAGCCTGGTCTACACAGTGAGTTTCAGGTCTGCAGGGGTAACAAGGAGACCCTGTCTCAAAAAAGACCAAAATAATTTTAAAAAAATATCAGAGATCTATTGCCTTGTCAAGCTATAGGCCAGAAGACTGAAATCAAAATGTCAGCAGGACCAGGCTCCCTCTGAAGAAGGTGAGAGGAATCTGTCCCAGGTATCTCTCCTAGCCTTCCTGGACTCATGTCTGGAGCATCTTCTTCGTGTGTTTCTCACCATCATCCCTCTTAGCATGCCCAAATGGCTACTTTTATGAGAAACAAAACACATTAGATAAAGACTCACAAAAACAACCAAATTTTAATTTAACTATCCATTAAAGACCCTTTTTCAAAGTAAGGACACATTGTGAGGTTTGGGGAGTTCGGATTTCAGCATATTTCTAAGGGGTCACAAACCAACCCAAATCATAGTGGCATGCAATTCATGATCACTGGATGGTTTGAGAAAAATTCCTTCAAAATCAAGTTCAACTCCGGAGATTCGTTCAAAGACAGCCTAGCAGGATGATGAATTAAGAGGTAAGTCTTTGTACCCAGACGTCCTTCAGTGCAAGTTCATCCACTGGAGTCTAATCAGCCTAGCTAGAGATCATTGGTAATGCCTACTCTCCCTCACCCAGTAGTAATCATGCATGGAAGAATAAATGAGGTCCAGTGCAGGGTGGTGGGGCATGGATGGGGGAGGAGGTCTGAATTAGATTAAGAGCTGTTGCATGAAATGTACAAAAGCTCAATAATAAAACTTAAAAATAATAAAAAACAAAAATTAAAAAAGAAATAATTATTCAAAAATAAATAAATAAATAATTTAAAAATGGGGGCTGGAGAATGAATGGCTCAGCAGTTAAGAGCACTCACTGGCTGCTCTTGCAGAGGACCCGGGTTCAATTCCCAGTGACCCATATGGCAGCTAATAACCATCTGTAACTCCAATTCTAGGGGATCCAGCACCCTCTTCTGATGTCCTTAGGTGTTTCACCGCAGGCATTGTAGGACACTCATATACACGCAGGGAATACTCTCATCCTCATAAAACAAAAATAATAAAATAATAAAAAAGAAGCAATTTTCAGTCCTGCAGCCAGACAAGATAGCTGCAAGTCACAGCTCTGCCAGGCCACCTCTCTCAGACTCACCATCCTCACCCTATAAACTAGAGGGGCCAGTGGCTTATGTATTCATAGTAGTGCTATGAAGATAAGGTCAGAAAAATATGAATAAGACATTAAGGACTAAAGTCTGGTCATGCAGTAGCCAAGGTTCAATAAGATGTCTAGATGTTTTTAGACATATAAAAAAGGAAGACCAGAGGCAGGAAAATCAGAACTTCAAGTTCATCCTTGGCTACATAGTAAGTTCAAATCCAGCCTGGGCTACAGCAGCCCTTGTCTCAAAAAGAAAAAAGGGGAAGAAAACAGAAAGGAGACAAAAGGACTGGAAAGGACAGGGGACTTAAAGTGCTACCTAAAACGCTTGAAACTATGGAGGCACGCACCCAGCTCCCTCAAAGAAAATGCAAAAATAAACATACTGATAGGGTTTGAAGTTCATTTTCCAGCCAATCTAGAATTCTTTGTTTCCAAGTCATTTCTTCCACATTTATATTTACCAGAGACAGGTCTTCTTTCTCTTTCTTAGAAAGAAGATGGAGAAGAAGAAGAAGAAGAAGCAACGATCACTGGCTGAATCAATGGACTCTGTGAGTCATGGAAGCAAAGCTAATACAATGGATTTGACAAACTGCTAATGTAATCAGAATTTGAGCACACTTTCGAAATGGTCCTTATTTCAGAGACCCAATGGTATTTTCCTATACTGCCCATTACAAAATCAACTGGAGGTGAGAAAAGCACATTCATATCCTGGCAGGACAGTGATGCCTTCCTCACTAAGAAACTGTGTCCAGAGAAATAGTCAATACCCAACAGTCTTATTTGAATTTTGTCACTCCTAAAACTATAGAAAGAGGACTTGTCGAAGAAATTGTCATGGGGTGGGAGATGAGCCACACAGAACTCCTTCATTGATTTCTACCTACGTAAAAGAATATTTCCAGACCTCTATTTGTAAGAAATGATAAGTATGAGATCCTAAACCCTACTTCTTAACATAGTCTTTGAATGTTTTTGTACTGTAATCAAAGACCAATTGTGGTCGCCGCCAGCTACAGCTGCCCCTCCACTCTCCAGGTCTCCCAGCACCGCTCCTCGGCTGGAACGGGCACTGCCTATGGCCGCTCTCCATTCGCCCTTGGTGCTACCCTTCGCTCCTCGCTGTGGCCGCTCTTCTGCTCACCCGCTGCTGTCTCCAGTCGTCGCTGCTTCTGCCTGGACCCAGACTCCAGGCCTGGTAAGGAGACTGTGTCAGCGGAGCAGCATTCAGACACAGGAGACCAAGTTCAGTGATGCAGATCTAGTTTATTGTAGAAGGGCACAAGCTTATATAGGGGTAGGGGTCCAATCAAGAAGTTACAACTCAGATCTTTGGCAGGGTTGTGTCCTACTATCATGACATCGGGAGTCAGACACCTTATTAACATAATAGGTTTCAGGTTACTTAGGTTCCTGTTTCCTGTAAGGGACCTGGATTCCTGGGACCAGTGACCCAGGCTGTTGCAATATCTAAGTGTTGCAATTTAGAATCTCAAGGGTAGTGATTTGGGAGTAGCGAGCTCTAGGCATCAGTCTCATGATGTGCCAATGAGAGCAAATGTCACAAGGCGTTCCTTGTGGCTCCAGCAGTCGGAGTTGCCTCCAGCCTGCTGTGTGGCTGTCATTAAGACTTTCACCCTAGGCTCAAGCCTGTCTCCCACAACCAGTGTCACCTGCCCAGTCAGGAACACAGACACTAAAACATGTAAGTCCAGAAGTTCTTGGTTAGCATAGTAACTACTCTGCTACTAGAACCATTTTGTTTTCATATGTAAGGTGATCCAGTATACCATAGTTGTTTTAAACAATTCGGACAACTCAGTTCACGCTTTCTCCATCAACAAAACTATTTATAATGATTGTTCTCGTTCTTTTAAAAGGCCCCAGTTTTAGTCAACAACTTATCTGGTCCATCTTATAGATATGGAACTTGGAAAAGTCTATCCAGTATGTAGCTTTCTTTTCTTTTTGGAAATGTCACCTGAAATTGCCTTTGGCATTTTAATTTTCTTTGAGACTTATTTTATTTTATTAGACAGAAACATTTTTTCCTACATGATGTTGGACTTATTTGCTTAAGGAATTTCCCTTCCTTTAATTAAAAAAAAAACCTACATCAGTTTTGCACTGGGGTGTGACACAGAAGTAGAGTATTTACCTGGCATTTGCTAGGTTCTGAATTTGAGTTCCCAGGCACTCAAAAGTAAACAAGCTTTTCTTAAGCAAATTTATCAATTGACAAATATTTATTGTGTGTTTATCATTTGCAAAACTGCTTAATATCCAGTACAGGCAATACTCTGAAATGTGCTTAAAAACTTTCATTCAACTGAACAACATACTTTTCTGATGTTCGTAAGTTACTTTGATAAGCCTTTGGGTTTGGAAATAGATAAAATCTTTAAATAGGCATGAAAATGAAGTGTCCTCCAGCTGGGCATTTGGAGACCTGGGTTCTCTACCAGCTGCTAATTACCACTGAAAGCCAAAAAAGACCTGTTCCCCTCACTGGATCCCAGTTTCCTCATCCATAAAATGAGTGCATTGGATGAAATAACCTCTGAGGCTCCTTTTGGCTCTAAAATGCTATGATCTGATGAACCATCTCTTCTCAATTGATTAAAACGAGTGCTAAGAGATTTCCTAAAGTAAACACTCCAGGCATGATTCCAATTTGTTTTGTTTTCTGATTTTTCTTTTCATTCAATTTTCCATCTCAGAGCATTTGGAAGAATGCAAAGTAAATATTTCCAAATTGTCATTTAGAAACACCACCTGAAATCTCTGCTAAAGGGCTTACACTCTGCCCTTTTTAAATCAGAAAGTTTACAAGCAAACAGAATCTGTACAAAAAGCTGACTTAGTTTTAGGCATTCATGGATTCAGCCATCTATTTTATTGTGTTAGAAGTTTGTTAACAATTGTATTTTGAATGGCTAAAAAAAAATCAAAGGAAGATTGGTGGAAATATGAACTGTAGTACCCCATCACCAACAGAGATATGTGTCAGCCAACCTGCCTAATGTTCCCGGTGAACCAGTCTCGTGGATGCTCAAGCTTTCAACACCAAATGACCTCATTTGTTGGTGCAGTGGTTTAAAAGAAGCATTCTATTTCCCATGGTTGAGCTATTTCCCATGGTTGTGCTTTGTGTGCGCTAATCCACAGGGATTACTGCGGCAGAGTGTTTCAACCCAGGGTAGCTTTCCAGCGCAAGTCATTTTCATCAGAGCAAAACTCATAGTCAGTGTTTAGCTAGTGAAGATATGAAAATTCCAGTTATGTGGTAGAAGCCAAATTCAAGTTAGCTCAGTGACTTTGTTGTCTTTTTATAAAGTTACCACATTCTAAAAAATGTGTGTTAACACCATAAAACTGTAAATTGGGCATTGGTACATTCAGAAAGAAATTTATGTTTTGATTTGATGTACAGCTGATAGCTAATGTGTTTACTGTAGTGGAGAGAGAGGATGGAAGATTAAAAATAAAAGTTAAGATAAAAGAATAATCTCAATATGAATTTTAAAATAAATGAGAGAAAGTGAGCAGAAGATCTGAAAACTGAGAAGGTCCAAAGGAAGCAGGTATGGAAAGGGAGCGGGCCAAGACCCACCTTCTGTATAAAAGCAAAATGGAGATATGATTAAAGCCCAGTGCTCATCAGAAGAGACTCCTTGGCTTCCTTTTCAACACCAGGCTTAGCATGTAGTGCCTTCCTGAGGTCACTGTTAGATGCTTCCCACAAGTTCAGTAGAACTGGACACATGATTTAAAAGGGACAGACCAAAATGAATGCACAAGACCTCCTATTCAGTAATTATAAAGACTTTCAAGATGGCATGACAAAACATTACAGCAAGGGTCAGATCCTGTGCAGTACACCCACTGCACACCCATGAAGCTGACTGGTGCCAGCTATAGCCACATGCACATTAGCTCTCACTCTCTACTGAATTGTACAACAAATAACCCCAGTGGTCCAGAATGCTATCTGGACTTCACAGGCAAGGACATTGAAGCTCAAAAAGATGTCACTTGAGCTCAGTCACTTAGGTTGAGCTCAGATATCCTACCAAGTTAGTCATTCTACAAAACTCATGTCAGTCAAACAATACCATATGTGAACTCAAAGTTCTCCAAAGATTTGGACATTAATCACTATGTCTCCTAAAAATACCCAACCTGTTTTATCTTTGTTTTGCTCAGTTCCTCCTCCCAATAAGAATTAATTGAGTAAGATAATAACATGTCATTCATTTCAATATAATATATCGCAGTAACTTATTTTTACATTTTTAAAGTCATATATTTACTTTTTCCATGGGATTTTTATTACTGGGTGTTTAAGATTATGGGTATGATTTATAATGCCTTGGAAACTCAGGGCCTCATGTAACAAGAGAAACATACATACCAGCATTCATTCAAGCATAGCTACTCAGTACTGTGCCAGCACTGAAAGTATACAACCATATGCAAACACACAAGCACAGTCCTTTCCATTAAAGACTTGAGAAAAAGAGTCCAAAAAACAAGGGTGTTTTTGAAGGTGGGTGAAAGACATTCAGATGAAAAACTGTAGGAAAACAATCCCAGAAACAGAAATGCTTTTTGCGAAGGTCTAAAGATCATTAAGTGGCAGGGCATAGAGAAAGAATGCACATGTGGAGTGATGGAGACAAAAACAAAGACAGGAACAAATCATCAAAGGACCTTGAGGAAAGTCCAGGTTTGGCTGTCTCCTAAAGGCTTGGAGAAACTACTCTGGTAACCAAATGACATTCTCATGACAAAAGACACGCTTATAATCAGGAAACACTTAGAAAGACAAATCCAAGGCTCCATAGCTAAAAGCTGGTTCCAACCTCCCAATCTCCCTATTATCAGTGCTTCATAATAATTGTTATTATTATCATACAGATGTCCCAACGTTCCTGAGAACATGAAGGGCCAGGTTTCATGGAATTCTTAGAAGCACAGGATTCCTTTAACTTTTTTTTCAGAATAGAGTGTTTATTTCAGTGGGTGTTTGGTTGCACAGTAACAATGGGGCACTTTTCGAGGAGTGTAAATATTGCACTCTTGGGTGTATCTTGGATGTATATGTGTCTTCTTCAAGCTAGTTTTTGTTGTTGTTGTTAGTTTAATTTTTTGAGGGTTTCTGATAATGCTACATTCTGATAATGAACATACTAAGGGTACAGTTACATTCTGATAATGAACATACAAAAAGTACAAAATGAATTTATTTCCAGAATATTTCTAAGGATGGTGCCAGTCTATCATTGTCTGCAAAGCACCTTCACATACTAGTAAGACACCATATGTCCATAGTTTTGGCCTGTCCTGAAACAGGGGGAAAGAGGGTCCCCTAAGGGTTCTGAGTCTCATTCATAAAAAAAAAATCAAAGAATGGACCCGAATGGCAGAAAGTGGACAGACTTGCAGAGACCTACATGACTGTGGCTGGTCAGAGGTTCTATGGAGTTCTGTGTAAGGCGGGATTACAGGCAGGAAAAATTCACTACCTCATTAATACCCCAGGTATTCCACCCATCTATTTAGCACAACTTAAGGTGAACCTACCTTCCCAGGGTGGTTCTATCACAGGATGATTGACCAGTGAGATTGGAAAGGTGGGTCTTCCAACAGATAGACTAGGGATTTTATAGTCTTGACCAGTTAAACTTATGGGGCTTTTTGCTACTTTAACATTCCCCCCTCTGAAGAGATAACCCTAAAATCTTTCAGAGATTAGATAAGAGCTCCCAGATACTTTTGACATTTTTGGCCTTTGGAATGGAGTATATTGCTAAGAGGCCTCTGATTCATTCTAAAAGAGCTGATTCAGTCAGTACCTCCTCTAGCAAACTACCTTTGCTCTCCAGCCTGATAGATGCCAGTGCTCTGTGCACCCAAAGTGTTCTTCACATGGATCTTTCCAGTTGCATCATCATTGTCATGTATGTGTTTATCTCTCCTCCATATTAGGGCGTGAGGATTCTAATCACATCTTAGTTATCTCAAGGGGATAAATGAAGTCTTATATCCAGTAATGTGAAAGTGTATATACACCAATGCCTTCAGAGTTGGGGTCCCAAGATAGAAAGAAAGAAATTAGAGAATGCAGGTGGAAGTAAATGTTAGATAATCACAAGAAACCATGGAAGAATCAATTTCCTTTATTTTCTTACTACTTATAACTAGAACACTTCTTAATTACCAACTATACCCCCACAGGCATCGCAGAAGCAAAGAAGAGATAGTGATCCTTGCTCTCCATTGGATTTTCTGCAGATCAAGATTTTGAAACAATGACCATCCCTTCAGGAAAGTCCAAAAGCACTGGGAGTCCCCCAGTTCCCTAGAAGATAAGCATGTAAGGTAACTTTATTAGGATTAAATTGACCCTGTGTTAGCAGCCTAAAGCTTTTTGCCTTTCCACCCCTAACTCAGTAGAAGGCATCCATCCATCCAGTGTGAGAGTGTAAGAAAGTCTCACTTGAGGTGGTAAAAAGGCTAGAGGGGTGAGGCCTCCACACCCCAGCCACCACCACCACCACCTTCTTTCTTTTCTAGACTATAGCTCAGGACTAATTTGAAGACAAGAAACGATTCCAGTGCCTTGTAAATTACGATTCACATTGCAGCTCCTAGCAGCTCCAGTTCGCACAGTTAGAAGTCAATTAAGAGAGGCCCGGGATTAAGACATCATGGAGACTGAATTATCTCGCACCAGCAGGAAAGAGTCATTTCTTCAGTTCAGGTTCACAGTCTTTAGAACAGAAGTAGTTTCAAAGAGCAAAGAAAATGCAGGTAAATATGGGCTGTTACTTCTTGCAAGACCAGGAAACAAAGGAGACTTCAAATAAAATATATAACCAGCTCCTCAATATTTCTTAACTAATACTTTGATTTTTGATAAATTTTCAATACAAGTTTCAGCCCTATGGATTCACTACAAAGAGCTAAAAATACCAAAATGTGAAATAAACCACTATATCCTGCAGTTCCTTCCATACGTTTTATTGACTTTCCTTGTTTATGGGATAAAATAGGTAGAATAAAAGTAAAAGTTTAATTACAAGAAATAAAGTGTCAGCAGTGAAGTTCATAGTCGGTTTCTGTACTTGGAGTCATGTAGCATGTTTCTCTGATTCAACTGTAGATTTTTGACTGTGCAATAAAATAATTTCAACAATAAAAAGCATTAGTATGCAGGTGTTCTATAATTTTCTCGGGGAGTTTTCAGGAGTTGGCATGAATTTGATAAATGCACTCCCAAGCCCCAAGCGTCTGTGCAGAGGCATGTGGCTTCCTACAGGAAAGGCTTTCACACACCTGCAGTCATCAAGCACAAGCCTAATGGGAGGCAAGGGGATTGCTGGGACACACACCTTTCTCACCTCAGGTGAATGTGGACATATTAATGAGGTCTCACGCATAGAAAGTCAGTATTATCATTTACTAACTTTGCCCACCCATGTTGCTGTTAACTATCGTTTTAGAGATTTATGTGTGACTCTTCCAAATAAACACAAATGTAACAAAGCACCTTCCAAATTATTGTAAAATTAAAAATTATAGCATAGCCTTTAAAGTAACCCTGTTTTCCATTATAATAAAAAGGAATTGAGGATGTTGATCTACAAATATTTACCACACACATTTTATGAGCTCTCTTTCACTGGACTTGAAAAAAATGAAGCAAGTAGAAATTTGTTATCTAGAGCCTCTCATTGGAGAATCCAGGCCAGCAAAATTCTTTCACTGGGAGCTTTTGTGCATCACTCTTATTTAAAGCAGATTGCAAAAGAGCAGCCTATGCTGTGGGGGCAGGAGTCCTCTGCACAGCTCTGCAGACACCTGCTGTTCTAAGGTACACAGGGCCTGAGAACAAGTTCTCCAAACTCCAGTTGCTCTCAGTGTATACAGCATTGGTTGTATAGGCCATATAATCATTTCACAAAATCATTACAGTCCTAGCTGTAAACATAGTGTTTTGCTTCTTCCCCTGTATCTGGTTGGCCAGCCTAATTTAAGCTATCCCCAAAACCTGACAGCATAGAAAATACAAGAAATCAGTTCTTGGAAATACTCAACCATCCTTAGCTCACTCACAGCATCTCTGGAGGGACTTTTTCCAGAGCCAACTTATCCCCAAGGAGGACTTCTCCTCTCTCAGAGCTTGAACAACTTTGGGAAAGAGAGTTAGAAAGTACATTTAAAAAATGGCTGTTATACTAAGTGAAGTAACACAGACTCAGAAAAAAAAATCGACATATGTTCTGTTTCATATGTGGATCCTAGAACCAGACCCTGATAAAGGAGTATGTAACCAGACATAGCTACAGGAACCAGGATAATGGAAAGGAAACAGGGAGGTAAAGGAAAAGAAAGAACCTGAAAGATAAGAACAGTAGAAAACAGGTGTTAACAAGGGAGAGATGGATAATAATGGGGTTATTTTAAGGGGAGGGGGAAGGGAAGGTTATAAAAGGAACCTAGGGGATAAAGGGAAAGAAGGAGCTCAAGAGAGGGGATGATAGAAGACAGGTACTACTATCAAGGGGGAAATGGGGAAAATGGGGGTACTTTAGCTGGGGAGGAAGAAGGGAGAGTTAGGCACGGTGAGAGAGATGAGGGATAAATGAGATAAATAATGCTTATGTGCTGTGAAAAACCAGGGGCAAATGTATTAGCTTACTGAATGTATTAGCCTACTGAAAAATACACATATAATGTATGTATATGAGTGGATGTTTCTAGCTAAAGGCTGTATAACAAGAAATACAGTGCCAGACAGGAGAAACCTCCTTTCAAGTTGTTGGTCAGGGTAATCTAAGAGAGCCCCAAAATAACAGAGGCT
>NW_008350555.1:621372-622316 GCF_000622305.1 Nannospalax galili
CCAGCATAGAACTGGGAAAATGAACAGCAGACTCCAATCTTATCCAAAGGAATATTGACAACTGATTACTGCTAGATGAGGAACAGCTGAACCTCTAAAACAAAAACCTCTAGATAGGCTGACTAGATTCACCAGAAGGGCAAGTAGTGGGGAATGGCTGGGGGGTGCCGACAACACAGCAGACATTAGCAGGGTTATCAGTGTATAAGGGCTCTAGTGGGGGAAGGGAGGCTATGGGAGGTGCTTTCTGGGAAGTGGATGTATAGTCGAATGAGATGTTTTGGGATGTTCTGTGTGATATACACACACACAAAAAAATCAACACATTTAAAAAATGTATTATATTTGAGGAGGAAGCATGGAAATTTACATCATGCTAATTAGTACAGGTGATAAACAATACCATAGAAACTGCCCGATGACTTTATAGACATACACAGGCGCCAAGAATCCAAGTGCAACCGATTATGACTAGTAATAATCAGATACATACAGATTAGAGATGCAAGCACCAACATCTCAGTGTTAGTAGCAAAAACAATGAGTCTCTCTGCAAGGAATAATATATTCTAAAATGAAATGGAGATCTTTTTTAAATGTTAAAAACTCACTCAATGGCTTATACTGAGTTCAATAATATATAACTATATTAATTCAACTATGAACCTAGAAACTTGTACCCACTTGTGAAAGAGATGTACTGTTGCTCTGGAGTATGTTACTGAATATGTTAAAGCTTTAGTAAAAAGCTTCTAATCATGTTGTTATTAAATTGTTTTAATGGTTTAAAAAATAATAATTCTTCAAAAGATAAAAATTTTCTCCTTAATAATTAGTAGGTGTGAAAAACATTATCATTGAAATCTACCTGCTTACTTTATATCCATGCTCAGATGCCAAGGAGCTCAGAAAGTAACTGACTGTGACTAGTAATAATCAGATAT
>NW_008350555.1:622584-625027 GCF_000622305.1 Nannospalax galili
TTAATATAAATAAATTTCTCAGTCTTTATATGTACCAATTCATGTAATCTTCACACACACACACACAAAAAAAAGATGGCTGTGGATTACGGGTAGTTTCAACTCCTCTCTGCTGGGGTAAAACTGTGAAGAGTAAAGTAAGGTCAAAGTGTGCTTAAGACAAATCTAATGGAAAGAGCTGAGAGGTGGAACTATGCCAACAGCTGCAGTAATTACTAATACTCTAAGCCAGAAAACCTAGTAGCAATGCTGAGTTCAAAGGGAAGGTATACTTTGCAAATGAGAGCTATAGTCAGAGGCCAGAATCCAGGAGGAAGCAGCAATAGGATCAGATCAGGAAGGAAGCAGGATGATTCCCGACAATTGTTCTGGCTCTTACTGCATGTTTTGAGTATTTTGGTGATTCAGTGATTACTCCCAGTAATGGATGGAGATGTTGGCTGAAAGGCTCAGTGTTGTAGCCAGTATTCCACTGTTCCAAAAGTTTTGGTTTTGACCTTACCTCCTTTTAAAATTTTTTATTTAATTATTATTCATCTTCCTCAGTTTTATTAGTTTTATGAGAATTTCATACAATGTATTTTGATCATACTCATCTCCCTCCTCCAACTCGTCCCAGGTCTAGACCCTGCTCTCTACCCACCCAACTTTCTATACTCTTTTTTTTTTTTAACTCATCAAGTCCAATTTGTGCTGTCTAGTGTATGGCCATCCACTGGAACATAATCAACCTACAAGGGGCCATAGTCATAAAGAAAAATCTCTCTCTCTCTCTAGCTTATTTGGATTTAAGGGCCACTTCAAAAGATGAAATTCATACCTGGCACCACTTTCAGGGCCAGAACTTGTAGCTAGAGAGTTCACAGGCCATGAGAAAGAATCTACTACTAATCTGGTCCTGAAGACCAGCAGTTGAAGAACAGCCTTCTTCCATGGTTGAGAATAACAGGGAAGGCTGGCAAACGAGATCCTATGGCATGCTTATGGCAACCCAAATGTTTTCTTCTGATACTCGTTCATGTTTCAAACTGTTTCAAAAGGTTAAGAACTTCAAGCATATGAAAGGTATTCACAGCACAACACTGTGCCTGGCCCTGTGCTCAGTACAGAGTCACAACGGTTGGAAAATACTGTCATTACTCTCAACATTTTTAGAATCTCAGCAGAAAGACTGAAGACCTACATAAAAATGTTTGCCAATGAAGTTGTTCTTCAACATTTTCCTAGGTAACAAAACACCCTAAAACTTCATGGTTTTCAACAGCACTATTCACCTGGGATTCCATGGGTTGGGAACTTGGATTGAACCAAACTGTATCAATTTATCTTTGTCCCACTTAGTATAGCTGAGCTCCTCTTTGTATGGATGGTCACAGCTGGGCCAACTGACAAGTCTAGGGTAGCTGGATCATTCTCTTCATTAGAAAAAGAAAGCAGGATTGTTGAGAGAGTGAACTCATTCCAAGAGAGCAAAAGTAGAGACTGCAGTGCTCCGAGGACATACAGTAGTGCTCTTATTACCACTTCTGCTGCAATCTGCTGTTCAACTCCAGTTCAGAGGTGAAGAAGCCAGCCCCATCTCCTTCTGGAACAAGCCACAAAGAGTAAGTTAAGTGGCCATATTTAATTGACCATAGTTGTCCAGTGGCAAGATGAATTCCTCCTTCCAAGACTGCTTCAAATCCAATTATGCAATCAAACAAAGTTCAAGATCTCAGGAACTGTACCTGGTCCAGTGTGGAGAGGTTCTTCAGTTACAGCTCCCTGAAGTGGCTTCCGTCAACCCCGAACTCTATAAACAAACAAACGAAAATTGATCTCCCTCCTCTTTCATACCCAACATACAACTGTAAGATAGCAACAGGATACTCATATTGCACACACCATCAACAAGGGAAAGGGAGGAGCACATAAGTGTTTGGTACAAGTAGTTCAGAAATACAGCATGCACATGTTGCTGTAATAAATAACCTATGTTCAGAAATGGATAGTTTATCCTGTTTCTTGCACAGAGAAATTTGAGGATTCAAAGTCGTATTTCAATTGTGAGCTGTCTTAGTCTATTTTAATGGTAAGTTATGCAATACTTTCTGTTAATTTTTTAGGTTTTCTGCATACCAGGCTATAGTTTATTTCAGTCCACAAGGACACACACAATTCTTCTTCTTGATAGTCCCTTTTTGTATATGGAACATATCTCATCCCATTGTGAGTTAACGCCTTTAAAACTTTTAGAAATTATTTGTGCAGTTGAATCTTCTAGAACCAATCACAAATTCTCCTGAGGTCTTTACAAGAATTTTATAAGTTAACCCATTCATTAGATTTTATAAGAATCTTTTTCAATCAGAAAGACTGAAAATGAAAATGAATTTATTTTTAATCTAGAAAGTCCTGAACCCTCTATATTTCTTTTATTTTCATTTATAAGCTAGTTTTTTTT
>NW_008350555.1:625172-649647 GCF_000622305.1 Nannospalax galili
CCAGATCCACAAATTTATAGGGTACATTTTCTATCTTCAAACTTACTGCATGTAATAGTTTTCTTACTTTTTTATCCAAAGATAGCATTATATGTTCTAAGTTTTTGTTGTCATGGTACCCCATATTTGAATACCAATTTCTATTTCAGTTACCTTTTGATGCCCAATAAACTGCATTTAAAAAAATCAGTGACTTAAACATTAGTTTGCTCATGGTTACATGGGTACCTTGTCTTGGGATCAAACAAATGCTGATTTGGTTGATCTTGTCGTAGTCATTGCTGGACAACCTGTCAACCATAAAGGCCATCATTAAGTCTCTGATTGATATCATTTCTAGGGGAACCTGCCAGCCTCCCACTGTCAGGTTGATTACATTGAATGATTGTTGTATGATGGAAAGGCAGCATTTTGCTCTCACCAGAAGCTATACTTTCTCTGGATATGGATTTGCTTCCACCATAACACTTACATAAAACCTCCATCATGGACTTGCAGAGTACCTTATTCAATAGCATGATGCTTTACACAGTATTCCCTTGACCAATGTATTAGTTGCTTTTTATATTGTTGCTATGACAAAACTCCGGACAAAAAGAAGGGTTAATTTTGGCTCAGGGTTTTAGGGGTTACAGTATGTTATGGCAGAGAATCGTGGCAGTGGGAACGTGAGGGTTCTTGCCACATTGTGCCCACAGTGAGGAAGCAGAGAGCAGTGATGGTCAGTGCTCATGATTTCTCTTTTTCTCCATTTTACTCAGCCTGGAAACTACCACATGGAATGGCGCAGTTCACATTCAGGATAGGTCTTTCTTCCTCAGTTAATTTTCTGGAAACATCCTCACAGACGTGAGGTGTGCTGGCAGATGATTCTAAATCTAGTCAACAGAGACTAACCTTCACAACCAAGAAACTCCTCAGTCTGCAGCAAGCAAAGTAGGTGATGGACTTAAGCTCATGGAATTCACTGGGCTTTGCCCAAATCTGATCTTCCTGACATAAACAGCTTGATAGAATGGTGGAAAGGACTTTGAAGACTCTGCTCTGGTGCCAGCTGGGCATCAATACTTTATAGAATCTGTGTGAGATCTGCTATGATGCAGTAACTCAACACATTCCACATTGATGACTAATATATTGCACCATTTATACCATAAAGAGGATCTGGAAGTTAGAATCGACAGAATGATCCCTTTCTGTTCTTGCTACTCATCTCAAGTTTTGAATCCCTTACAACTTTGGGCTTTCCTAGTTTAGAAGTTTTATTGTTAAGGAGTTAAGCTTCAAGGGGCATATACCCACAAAAGCTAAGAGAGATGGCTGCACAATTGGGTGCTTTCTGCCAGTGACCAATAATCAAAGAAGAGAACTCCCATGTTGATTGGGGTGATTAATTCTATCAGCTAAAATTGCTTTATCACTTGAGAGGTTTATTTTTTCTTTCCACCAACCAAATATTACACTCCTCAATGCTGTAAAATTTAATTTAGTTCTCAATTCTGCCATTAACTACCTAGAATTAGTCATTAACTACAAGTTTTAGGGAATCTCTCATCCCATGAGGTTATCTTCACTTCAGACTCTAGTCACAGGTATCAGGTCCCCAGGTTAGCTACATTTCTGTCTGATCTTACAACACAGTTACAGGTCCCCATAAGCTCCCTCTTCAGATCAGATCATTTACTAGAACAACTCATAGAATTCAAGAAAATGGTACTTTTATCATTATAGCTTATTGCAAATGCTACAAGTCAACAGCCATGTGAAGAAGTACATAATCCCAAGTATAGGAGTCCTGTCCAGTACTTGTGACTTGTGCTGCACCATGGTGCCCTTGAATTGATATAGTCACCAGCCCAAAAGCTCCCTGAACCCTGTCATTTCTTAGGGGGACAAGTTATAGAGGCTTATTATCTAGACATTGTTGGTCATAGGTAAAAGAGTTCAGAGTTGAAGATGAAAGTTCCAGTTCTAATTACATGGTTGGTTTATCTGGCAACCATTCACCATGCCGAAACCATCCAGGATCCTAGCAACTCACCTCACCTGAACCAAAGATCCTCCTAACATACTATCATCTTCATGACTCAAAAATTCAAAGTTTTGCACTGGAAACTAAAAACAAATACCAAACACTTTTTCTATTGTGTCAAGCTATAAACAATGGGAAAGAAGGCCTCTTGGACTGGAGAGATTGCTCAGTGGTTAACAGCATGTACTCCTCTGCCAGAAGACTCAAGCTTGATTCCCAGCACCTACATTGGCTCACCACTGCCTCTAACTAGAGAACCAGAAGATTCAACACCTCTGGCCTCTTCAAGCACCTGCACTCACACGCACAAAACCCATCACAGGTGAAATATAAAATACGTGATGAAAAATAAAATAAACTTAAGAAAAGAAAAAGAAAGTGGCCTCTTAAAACTCCCATTCTCTGTAATACAAGTAAATAGAGAGAGGCCTGGTATTACACTCCTAAAATACCAGCACTTGGGATCCAGAAGCAAGAGGATTATAAGTTCCAGACCAACTCAGGCAACACAATGAGACCCTGTCTGGGACTACTAATGGCCCCACCAACCAATCAATCCTGGTGGGCTAAGATTCTTTCTTGGGCAAAGGCAATAAGGAAAGATTACTCAAAGAAGTAATAAAGACCAGCTATGACCATGTGGTCACTGCAGAAAATAAGGGTGCTGTACTGTACAGTATTTCTTCCTCAATTCGATGTAATATGTAAGTCATGGAATACCAAAGAATGAACATCCCCCAAGAGCAAATTGACACAGGAGACTTACTGAATCATCTTTTGGGCAGTACATCAGGGTGTTTTTAACTATATTGAGGGAGGCAGAAGCCAAAGTTTGCTCCTTAATTTGGAGTTAAAATGGTAGATTCCAAAGGTGTGCCCAGACTAGGTTATTTTGCAAGCATCCTCAAGCTGGGAAATGCTCTTTCTGGAAGGTTCCAGGTGGGCTCCAGGCTAGATGTAGCCAAGAAGGAGATTGAAGAGCAGCAGTCTCCATTTCTCTGGGAGTTTTCACAGCTAGATGAAGGGATAGATTTATCAGAGTGAGGAACTGGGAGGCCCCCAAGATGGCTTGGCTGTCTCATTGTCCTTAAAAGGTGGCACTGCTAGCCACAGCAGCTTCAGACCCCCTTCCTCATGCTTGGTGACAGAACTGCAGAGGCAGCACCTGTGCAGAGACAAAGGCTTCCCAGGGTCTCCCATGTACCCTCTTGATGTCTCTTCTTTGACCCAGGATGTCCTGGCTTCCCAGATTGGCCACTTGCCCCAATACATGGGATATGAGCAATTAATGATTCCTCTCCAACCCCAGCTCCCCCCTTAAGACCTCCTACCCCTAGCTTCCCTACAGTTACATAAAGCTTAATTTCTGTAAAAAGTTCTTTATCCCCTAGTAGCCACTGAGGCTCTGCTTCCCTAGCTAAGCTGCAAACAAATTAAGGATGTGAAAATATGACAGAACGAGCCCCTGATGAAATGTTTTTAAGTGAGGTCATTGGAGAAACGGTTCTTTTCCCACTCCTGATGTTTCCTTCCATGAAGACGTGCTCTGATAGGGAACCACACCCTCCCACCCCGGACTCTCCCCCTACCACAGGTTTCAGTCCTCTCTTGATGACTTTTGGGTAAGGAAGTGGAGCTGTATAGCTCTGTCCCTTCCTCCTCTTGACAGTGAGCATGCCCCCCAGGGGCCCATGTTCAGCTGGTTTCTAGGGTCCGATTCCTGCTGTGGTCTGGCTTTGCCTGAGATGAGCCAGTATAAATAGCCTATCTATATTAAAAGATTTCCAATGTTAGTCTTATTAGAATAAAGGTCACTATTTGGCTTTCATCTATCCTTATTTCTGTGTATTTCTCATCAGTTTTAGAATTCAAGTGGAGAAAAGCAGTATTTATTGTGGGGCCTCCTTGAACCCTAGAAAGGTTTACTCTAAGAGAACTGCTTAATAAAGCTTTCTGCCAGTTCCTGATGGACGCAAAGGAGATATTAGAAAAGAACAAGAAGGCAGGCAAGGAAGACAGCGCGTGCAAGAAAGACGCACAAGCAGGGAAAGGAGGATGAGTCTGAGGAACAGAACTGAGCTTTCCAAGCGAATGAAAACCAGTGAGGGCTCCGCTCGGCGCAGCTGATGAAGAGGCTTGAAGGCTAAATTTAAGTTTTTAATAACAGTTACTTTAATTTTGCGCAAATTATTCCACTTGCTTCTAATATTACATTTTATGATCAGCTTCACTTCCAATTTAATGAAATACGCAATCAGCTCTTTTATGGATCTCCTTTAGTGCTAATATATTCTTCTTACTATCTAAATCAGAGACAGTACCCATCAATAGGAATGATGGGTCTGGCTCTTGCTGGTGTCTCTCCCAGCACTTTTCCTTTATTTGACTTTACTCGGAATAGATTTATTTGTCAGTCTTACAACATTAAGATCTTTTTTTTTCAGAGTGTAACTCTCTATGCTATAAAGATTATTTCATAGTGTTTTACTAAAGAAAATAAGCAAGATGGGATGAAAGAAACATTACCCTGGCTCAGTTTCTGTCAGGAAGGTTACCAATGAATTTTGTCTCCCAGTGTCTGAGTTCATCTGTGTGTTATGAATCAGACTGTTGGAAAACACACCAATATTTCCCTTTGGTCTCCTTCCTCTCCCCCTTCATGCCCTCCCCACATTTCAGATTCATTTTTGCTTCTTTTCTGGGTTTAATGAGACTATGATCAATGGGTCTCCAGCTGACCCTGCCTCTGTGTCTTCAATCATACCTTCTCTGTCTCGTCCACTGCACTCCTCTCTTGTCAACTGATGGATTTTATTTTAGCTAATATAACTAAAATACAATCTCGCCTCGACTCCACAAACAGGCTTCTGGTTTGATTTTCTTTATTTTATGAAATCCAACCAACTACAGACACTAAACTCTACTTGTAGGATGTGTCCCCCAGACTGGGGATATTTTCTTTCTCTGTGAAATCATTTTAAAATCCACCTTTTTCTACTCAAGCCACTACATGGGTGGAATATTCTGTTGGATACTGTCCTAAAACTGAGATTCCAGGGTCCAGTCTCAAAAGCTCTACCACGTCATAGTTTTATGTATGAATTATGTCCCCACAGTCCCCCTCTCCTCACTAATTGGAGCTCAGTGCCCTACCAGCAGCTGCCAAAGGGAAGCTAGGAGAGGCTGCAGCCCACACACACAGCCCAAGCTGCCTGATGACCAAGGACTTGGAGGATTACCTCAACAGCAGACCTAAAGCCCTTTCAGGTGCCCTTCCCAGTTTCTGCAATTGCACCAGTGCCACATGCAGTGTTATGAAAGCTTTAAGAAGCCACATTACTGAACAATATGGATAAAATGCTTTTACATATTCCATCCCTTTTGTCATCCCCAACTTCCCTAAAGATTATTCTTTTTAACTCTCCTCCTGCTAGTTTGGGTTTCCAGTTAATGAGTGACTTCATCAGGCTGGCTCCCAGCTGCAGATGCTTCCCAGGTCCTAAAACCCGAATATTCTCAAGGGAAGCCTAGGAACCCTTAGTGCAGACAAACCATAATGTAGAAACAAGACCCCATGCATGGGGTGCATTTCTATACTAGGAATTGTACAGATCCATGACATATGCTAAGGAAGGGGAAAGTCTCTCTCTCTCTCTCTCTCTCTCTCTCTCTCTCTCTCTCTCTCTCTCATTTCTCTCTTCCCCCTCCCCACTCTCTGCCCCTTAGTTTTTATCTGATTCTTCAACCTCTCACTATTTTTTTCCCTGTTTAAAATAGAGGAGTTAATTTGTCCTAAATCGACTTCACGTTGCGATTTCTCCCACTCTTTGTTTTCTTACCTTACACCTTCCTTTTGTCCTTATGCTCATACGCCTGCAGTACCCACCACCAAGATGAACCCAGGTACCTCGGGACATCTCTCTTCCCAGGTAACTGTTTCAAGTGTAATTCTAAAGGCAGTCTGCAACTCATGCAAAGAAAATGGAACTTTTATCTTACTAATCCAATTTAAATCACAGTCTCCAATGTAACAGATCTCAATGAAATTTCTCTTCTCTCTTTTTTTGTCATTTGCGTGCGCACTACTTTGATAAATAATCATTCAGATTTTCAAAAGGAAGAATCAAGTAAAACATGATTGGATTCTTATGCCACTTGAGAAATATGGTCATAGATGTGAGAATTTTACGATGGTGTAAGGCACACTAAGAAAATCATCTGTGCAGCATACTGCATATCTTATCTTCAAAGACCTGGAAAAGGTTTATAAAATACTCCCAGATCACATCATGCACAATTTTCATAGGAATGAAATGTCTGTCGTCTGAGAGTGCTTTTCAGGAAAAAGCACTGGGAGAAATAGTTATCTTGAAACTGCCTCCATGTTCAGCCAGGGAGACAACCAATATTTAATGACAAGAAAGCCATACAAGGAACAATAGGATAAGTGAGCTTCCTTCCTCTTTAAACAATATGTCATGCATTGTGTGTGTGTCTGTGTGTGTGTGTGTGTGTGTGTGTGTGTGTGTGTGTGTAGGTGTTTACAGTTAGACAAAGAGGAAAGTTTGGGACTTTCACATCCCATTTTCTCAAATCACCAATAGCCCATGCTTTATATAAATGATGCCTGATATCATTCTAAATTTTTTTCTCACATCCCTTACTTTTATTCCTGTTATAGCCCTGTAAGGCAGTCAGAAAGTCCATTAATTTTGCAAATGAGGGAGTGGAGGGAGGAGAATTCACTTGCCAAGTTGACATAGCTAGTTAGTTAGTGACAGAGTTGGAACCAAACCCAAGTTTATTGAACAGCCATCCAGAACGCTCAGCTGTACATCAATCTATTACGCTAGTTCCATACTGGCCATGAGCTCCCAGGCATTCCTAGAATCCATGAAAATTGTATTTTTGAGTAAAATCCTACTGATTAATTATATTCTGTGTCTATGCCAAAGAATGCCATATTTAATTTAGGAAAATAGAGGCTTAAATGTAAATGCACCCAAAGTCTTACGTGCAAGACTCTTTCTCATAGTACCTCTCTTTCAAAGACCTAAGGAAAGTTAGCAGCCTCTTGCTAATTCTCCCAACATGCCCATGAAAGGCCCAGTGGGCAGTTTTAATTATGCCTGATTTATAAATAGAAAAAATGAGACATAGATGGCAAGAAATGAACCTGAGTAAGGGATTTCCCCAGAACCACTGGCCTATCATCCCAGGCCTGCCCAGCTTCCAGGTGACCATGTTGTCTGAGAAAGGCTCCTCAAAGGCTGATAAGCATTAGGCTCTGCTGTGTGTCATGTGTAGTGCACACATACTTAAAGTGACAGTGAAAGAGAGAGTGCAGAGCACGGGGCTGTTTGGGGAGTAAACCACAGGTATGGACAGTATTTGCTTCTAAGAAGCTGTCAAGCTGGTCCAGGAAATAGTAACAGAAACATCCATGTCTGCCTTAAAGATGAGGCTGCTGATTCAGACTCAGTAAATATGGAGGAAAGGAAGGAAACAGGAAAGGTGGAAAGAGGTCTTTGTAAGTGAAAGTTTTGGCTTATCCTTTTTCTATGACTTAAAATAACACAAAATGGAGTTATCTTCTGTAATGTGGCAGGTTTTATGTTCTAAACATCATTGAAAAACATATATCTTAGCTACAGTATTTATGTGGATATACGTATATGTTTGTGGGGTGGTACATGTGTGTTCTCACTTGTGTGTGCGTGTGCAGAGGCCAGAGGTGGGCATCTTCATTCACTCTCCATCTAATTTCGGAAACAAAGTCTCTCTCATTGAAACTGGAGCTCAGTGCTTCACCTAGACAGACTAGCCAACAAGGTCCCAGGATCTTTTGTCTCCCTGAGGGCTGGGGATACAGGCACAGGCCACTATACCCAGCTTTTATATGGGTTTTGGGCTCCAAACTCAGGTCCTCATGCTTGCCCAGCAAACACTTAGCTACTGAGTCATCTTCCCAGCCGCTACAATATTTTTTAACCTTATCCTTTCTATAAGTCTATTGTCAGGCACAGTGGACTGCACAGTATTCTTTGCTTGAATTGCCAAAAGATACCCCAATTTACCCAAGGAATTTTATGCAGGCACATTCTTATTATAGTTTATTTCAACCTTGGTGTAAGAGAACTAGCTTTTTTTTTTCAGTAACTAGACATGTTTGACTATACTGCAACACTTTTCAAGATGCTTCTCATAAAATCAAATCCCTTTCTTTAAATCTTTTCTTGATTTTCTCCAAAATTAAAATGTTCTCTCTTCCACATGCCAGCTATAGCCTTATGTACTATGATACGTAGGTACTGTGTATGATTAAGATTCTGAAAACTTTACTTAGCAAGTTGGAGGAAAGATCTTAGAAATATTCATGTCACTCACTGGCTGTTTGGCTTTCAATGGTTAAATTCAATCTTCTGTGCCTCAATTCTAAGGCAGAGCCCCTGGGCACTAAAGAAGCATTGAATGGTTGTCTTTCTTCTGCTTTGTCAAGCTCAGTTGCTCTGTGCGATATAATATTATAAACCATGTCTACACTAAAAAAGAATGGGCACAAAAAATGCTTGATTGCTTAAAAAGAGGAACTGCCAAATATAGAAACACTGAATTGCTTTTATCCCTGCCTAAATAATATATACAATGATTTTTTCAATGTTTAATGCCATTATTTAATGTGTGAAAATAAATAAATAAAGTGGGCTGACAGAAGCAACAATATAATATCATTTAATCTGCAGTTCACAGTACATTCAAAAATAATAATTTTGAAAAGAGCATTTGGAAACATTTGATCTTAAAAATGCATATTTTTGCTTATTCTAGTGTTTGTTGATTTGAAGGCTTTGAGGTCAGCCCAGTAAATATTCAGTTTGCTTGGCACAGACTGTGCAGGAATCTAATAGAAAGCAATATTGTTGAAAATGGATATCAATTGAAAACAGAGAGCAGTGTCAACTATTCCCCACTGGGAACAGACAACAATAAAACCAGTCAAGCATTACACAGCCGAGCCTGCCAAATGTCATTAGAGTGGAGAAAAAAGGAAAGGAACATGGTAGGGAAAGAGCACTCTGCTTTATTTCTTTTTCCTCCAATTTAAAAAGACACACACACACTCAGATACACACATGCACACACACACGCACACATGCACACACGCACACTACTGAGGGATAGGAGACTTGCAGGATAAGGATAATAAAAAAGAGAGAATTGTCCAAACCAATCACACACTCCCTTAGGGTTTGTGTATTCTCTCCTCTTTCCAAAAGTAATTACCTTACAAAGGTTTTTCAAATGATTTTTCTGTCTCCTCAACTGATTATTTCTCCCCTAATAGGTCTTCTGATCAGAGCATTTGTGACCCCAAAGTTCCCAAATTTTAAGCCACCATGGTAATATCAGGTATAGCCATCATGTTTCTCTCATTGCTTAATTAACTAATCTGAGTGCCTGGCCTTTGCAAATGTGTGCTTCTTCATTGTTAGTGTCCAGCGTCAATGGAGGGACCCCCAGAAGGGAAGGCTGCAGGAAACCCTGCATCTCGGTGGAAAGAGATATTTACAGTAGTTCTGAAATCTGTTAAATGATGGGATGAAGATATATAATTGCTGGACAAAGGAACCAAGATAGAAAAATATCACCTACTCTCACCTGAAAGCAGAATTGGGAGCCAGAGGTGTGCCCCCCCACCACCGAACTTCTGCCATATCCGTGGCATTTTCATTGATGACTTGTAAATTTTCAAACAAAGAAAAATTGTCTCCTACAGACAATGGTCAGGCTACTGAACAGCCAGCCAAGAGCTCCCCCTAGTGAGATTGTACACATATTATTGTGAGCTCTCACCCTCACTCACACACACACACACACACACACACACACACACACACACACACAGATACCTTAAACTTGTATCTTTATTCCAAAATATTGTCTACACACACTCTTAAAACAGAGAGACAAAAAAATATGTGACGGACACACACACACACACACACACACACACACACACACACACACACACACACACACACACAGCTACCTTAAACTTGAATCTTTATTCCAAAATATTGTCTACAGACACTCTTAAAAAAGAGTGAGAAAAAAAAATCCTTCAAATTCTCCTGATTTTTATTTCTATACTCCACTGTTAAACCCCACACCTAGCAGTAGAGCCAGAGAGCACTCCCTCAGAAGGAAAAACTGTCACACTGATTGAATCATTTTGAAATAGTAATAATCACATATTGGCTCCAAATCTGCATCCTAAAGTAGATGCTATCAACATGGAATGTCCCCAGGGGCAGCATATTACTATATAATTAGCATAATAACTTTGTTGTGTAAACAAAATAAAAGGCAGGCTTGAATATAAGAAATATATCTTAGACTGCACTAGTGTCTCCAGCTTCTACAGAAAATCCTATTATCTTTGCCCAATCTTTTATATCTGTTGCAGCAAGACTGTGATTAAACACCTACAGATAGGTGCGAGCAGCTTTCCGTGTGAGACTACCATGTGTGTATATGGGCACATGCCCATGTATTTTGTTGCAGAAAGATGTATAGAACACTCACCCTCCTCATATTTAACATAACTAATTTGCTATAATAACCAGCATTGCATCTCCCTAATCAACCCTAATTCCTTCAAACACATTTTGGCTTTCTCCAAAAAGATATTTTATTGGATTTTATGATCCTTAATAGGACTCAGAAGAGAAAATGGGCTTTATTTAGGAGAAGAAAGTAGCACATGTAGAAATCAAATGCAGACAGAGAAGGGATGTAATATCTTCCTAAAAATTCTTTGAGTCATATCAACATTTTTAGTAAAATACAATTGACTATAGTTTTATAATTAACAGCTGCTTATGTTAAGTACCAAGTGCTCCCTCGATCCTGCTAATTGATTTTTTTAACCATAGATCTACAAGACAAGCAATACCAACTTGAAGAAGCTAAAGGTAACCCAAGAATGCAGTTTATGTGATGTCACACAATCACACACAATCCTTGATGCTGGTGGACAGCAAAATGTCTCAAGGATGTTTATAAAGCGTTTGTTGCCTTCATCACTGAGCTACTTTGAGTAAAGATCATGTGCATATAAACACCAGGGTCAATAGAAAGTTTGACTTGGAAAACTTCTGAGGCTGGTAACCCAACAAAGTCTGCAAAGTTCGGGTGGCACAAACCACCATGTAAATACAGGCAATCAAATATCTATCTTGCAACATTTTGTACAGGATATGCTTAACAAATTTTATTTAATATAATCAGATCTTGTGTCTTCTATGACTGTTACCCTTCCACAAAACAAAAAGAGAACAGGTAGGGGCTAGGAATTAGTGTATAATTAAGACATTCCACAGGACAAATGTGGATGTTAATCTTACTACCGTTGACTACACTGTTAGGGCTTGAACTTCACTTTCAGAATACCCACACCTGTGATGAGCTCATTCACTGTCAGATTGTGGGTATATGTTTCATCCTGCAAAGACTGATTCTCTTCCCTTACTAAAAGGGAAATTATAATGCTTAACACCTCCCTGAATCAAAACGAAGCCACCATAGAAAGAACTGAATTTAGTCCTATTATGTTAATTAAAATTCTGTCGGCATCTCTGAAAGTGTAATTTGGCCCAATGTGTTTAAAAAAAAATCATGAAAATTAGCTAATGAATATTGTGCAGTCACTTTCCTAACATAAAATAACTGAACCATTTAAATTGCACAAATTCAAAAATGACCTAATTTACAATACGTTATTGTTTGCTGGTTTGTTTTAGGAGTGCTTAACCTAATAACATGGAGAAATTGTATCTTTTTTAAAATCCCAATTCTTTATAAATTAACAAGAGACTCATGACTGAATATTATGAGTTTAGCTATTAAAGCCCCATATACCAAACCCTGATGATATTTACTGCTGCTTAACTTCGTTAACCAGAGTTTGGTCCTGTCAGTTCACACTAGATTAGGAATCAGGAGTCACAGTCTTTTGAACTGCTGTTGGCAATTAGATCTGATCCTGAGATTCCATGGTGTCCTTCGATTTTCAGTTTCCTTCTCTACATTATGAGCAACATCTGTCCTGCTGACCTTACAGGATCATTATGAGCATTAGAGAAAACATGCATGTTAAGTGCTTTAAATATTCCAAAATGCTCAAAAAATTCATGTGTCATTATTTTGAAAGCAGTGTGTGTGTGTGTGTGTGTGTGTGTGTGTGTGTGTGTAAAGTCAACAGTATCATCTCACTTCCATCTTACTTTTTTAAGATTTATTTTATAAATAAATAAGTATTTTGTATATAAGTATTTTGCCTGCATGTGTGTATGTGAACCACATGAATGCTGTGCCAATAATGGCCAGAAAAGGGCATCAGACATCCCTGGAGTCAGAGTTACAGAAGGTTGTAAAGCGCCCATGTGGGTGCTGGGAATTGAGGCCAGGTCCTCTGCAAGGGCAGCACGTGCTCTTAACCTCTGAGCTATCACTCCAGCCCTCCACTTTATTTTCTGAGATAGGGTCTCTCACTGAGCCTGGAGCTCACAGTTTCTGCTAGATTGGCTAGCTGGCCAGTGAGTCCCTAAGATGTCCCTCCCCACCCACACTGGCGTATCAGATGTGCACCACTTTACTGTGCTTTTAAGTGGGTGCTGAGATACAAATTCAAGTTCTCTTGCACAGCAAGCATGTTACCCACTAATCCATCTCCCTAGCCCCTGAAAGGTAATGTCTTAATTAGTCAACAACCTGTTTAATCATAGTTTAGACCATTTCCAACCCTCTAAATCGTTGGTTGTTTCTCTTTTTGTCAAGGAAAACAATAAATGTAGGGCAGTTTATTTGCAGAGATTTATATAGAAAAAATTTTATCCCTAGTAGCATTGGAACTTCAGTTTGATTTCTAACTCAATCCCAGCCACTTTCTTAAGTCAGGATTGCCCCCAAATGAAAAAAGAACATGGTTGTATATGTAAACGTCATGTTTCCTTGGTTGGACCCTTCAGGTTCAAATATCTCATCAAGGGTATTTCATGGAAAAAAATTGCAGAGGGGGTCCCAATACCATCAGAGGAAGGTTCTTCCTGTCCTTGACTTTGTCATGACCAAAATGGAAGAAACAGCTAGCAAGTGCATACTGTTTTTTATTTATGTGTGTGTGTGTGTGTGTGTGTGTGTGTGTGTGTGTGTGTGTGTGTGTTTTAAGACAGGGTCTCTCCCTGCAACCCCAGCTGGCCTGGAATTCTCTATTAGACCAGGCTGGCCTTGATCTCACAGAGATCCACCTGCCTCTGCCTCCTGAATGCTGGGATTAAAGATGTGTACCACCACGCTCTGTGTGTGTGTGTGTGTGTGTTTTAAGACAGTGTCTCATTCTGTAGCCCAGACTGGCATGGAACTTGTGACAATCCACTGCCTCAGCTGCCAAACTGGAATGCAATTCGACTATAAAAATGAACTACTGATGCACAGACAATGTGGATGAAGCTCAGATACATGATGCGAAGTTCACAAAGCCAGACTCAGAAGGCTTCCTGTGTAACATCATGCCCATCACATTCTGGAACAGGCAGAAGCATAGAACTATAGGGCAGAAAATAAAGCAGCAGTTTCTAGGAACTAGAGGTAGGAGACAGAGGGCCGAATGCAAAGAAGCAAGAAATTTTTCAGGTGCCAGAATCATGCACTGTCTTGATGATGGTGGTAGTTACATATCTGAATCAGTTTGTCAGAGCTTACCTTCAAAAGGGGGGATTTTTATCATATGCAAATTTATACTTCAGTAAATCTGATCTACTTCTTCTTAAAGAATCATAGAAAGGCCAATATGTGTTTGTTACCCTGTGGATTATGATTATACCTTTAAACATTAAATTGTTAGTAGAGAATTAAGGAATACAGTTAAATGTTAGAGTTTTTAGTACATATTTACATAAGTGATTAATTTACAGAAAGTACAAAAAGTGTAATTGTCTTACAATGAGAATAAGCATTTTATTTTTATTGTTTCCCAAATGGTAGCAAAAATGTCAAGCTCTAAGCACGGTTCCACAGATCTTGCCTCTGCTGCCCCCTAACCTAGCCCCAAGAGAACTGTTTATCACTCTGTTTTATAGATGTTGTCCGTGGGAATGGAAATATGTCCCCCCCATATAGGGCTGTCAGTCAAAATTCTCAAATACATATAAAAGGACCTCACTTGAATTCTGAGTAAAACAAGAGCCCAGAAATGTCAGATCAAGGTCCCAAAGAAGAGAAAATAAAATTAATGAATCAAAAATAGCTCATAGAATTCTGCCAAGAATTATAACCTATATACTGTACAGATAACATGCTGTAAAATGAATGCCAAAAAACCTTTCATTCTAACATCAGGGTTCAGCCTCCCTGATTTTATTTTCTTAATAAAAGAATTGTATGACTTCAAAAGGGATATGGAGACAGTTGCTTCCTGTATCAGCCAAAGGGACAGAGGCTTAAGAGTCTGGGGACAGTCTGAAACAGTAAGGACATGGATGCAAAGAATACTACCTCTACAAATCCCAACCCTTCCCTCTGTTGTAAGATGCTGCATAAAACAAAGCCCAACCAGTCAATCCCTGGAAAGACAATTATTCGCAGGTGTCTCAAAGCCATTCCAGATCATTCACTCCTCTCTTGGTTAACATCAGTTTAATCTGTGAAAATCAGATCACAATCATGCCAGACTTTTTACCTCATTAGTTTTCTATTGTCTGATGGGCGGCAGCGGGAGCATTCCCATTTCCAGGCAAAGCTGGCTCTTGTCTGCATTCAGTTTCTGTCCCTCTCCTTCTTCATTCTTATGGATAAGAAGCACTTTTAATTCAATTTTTTAACTACTGCTGAAGTCAAATAGGAAAAATTTTGCTGACTTTTTTTAAAACTGACAGTTTTGAGACATTAATATGTGCCTTATTTTTCAAATCATGCATGAGACAGACATGTAAGAAATGCCCACACCTCTCGGATTAGCTCTCTAAATATACAGTAAGTTTCTTGAGATATAGAGCTATGTCAAGTATGTTATTCTGTTTTTCTGTTGTTTTTAATAATAGTCATGTCATTTGCTTGGAAAATGTGTGTCTCCTATGGATTTTTAACACTTAAAGAGAAGCCTTACCTACCATTATTTTACCTCCATTATTTGGAATGGAGCTAGACCAGAGATGAAGCAAGGGACACACTGACAAGAGAGCTGAGGTGTTTTCTGCAAAGACTTTCATTTAAGCTTGAGGACTGGGATTTTCACTTCTTCGGTGCTAATTCCTGCACATAGTAGATAAAATATTGAAATTCTTGATCAGCTAATTTTATAGTAAAACCACATATTTCTTTTATAGTTTAGCTAGTGTATTTCTTGAGGACTTTCATACATATTTGAGACTCTGAACTTTAATTTTCTGATTTGGGGCTCAGGGTCAGTAACTATAGTCCTCAAAAGTTGGGGTCCAGCAGTTGCTCAGGAATTAAGGTCAACAATCAATAAGTGGGACCTCATTAAACTAAAAAGCTTCTGTACAGCAAAATAAACAATCAAGAAAGTGAAGAGAAAACCCAAAGAGTGGGGAAAAATCTTCACTAGCAATACACCTGACAGAGGTTAAACATCTAGAATATATAAAGAATTCAAAAAACAAAGAAGCAAGAAAGCAAATGAGCCAATGAAAAGATGGGCTAAAGATCTAAACAGAGAGTTCTCAAAGGAAGAAATAAAGATGGCTAAGAAACAGCTTAAAAAGTGTTCAACATTGTTAGTTATTAGGGAAATGCAAATCAAAACCACCTTAAGGTTTCGCCTTACCCCAGTCAGACTGGCTAAGATCAAGAGAACAAATGATACCAAATGCTGGCAAGGATGTGGAAAAAGGGGAAGACTTACTCATTCACTGCTGGTGGGATTGCAAACTCATGTAACCTTTATGGAAAACAGTGTGGAGAATTCTTAAAAAACTTAAAATGAACCTACCATATGAGCCAGTTATACCACTCCTTGGCACATACCAAAGGGTTCATCCTATTGCAGAGGCACTTGTACAACCATGTTTTTTGCTGCTCTTTTCACAATGGCTAAGAGATAGAAACAACCTAAGTGGCCCTCAAAAGATGAGTGGTTAATGAAAATGTGGTGTATTTACACAATGGAGTTCTACTCAACAGTAAAAAAAAAAGATGAAATAATGAAATTTTCAGATAAATGGATGGATCTAGAAACTATTATACTAAGTGAAGTAACACAGACTCAGAAAAACAAAAGACTTTTGTTTTCCCTCATTTGTGACTCCTAGCACTAAATCCTTATAATAGACGAAATCCCACTGAAATAGGCCAACAGCCCATGGAAAACACGATGCAGAGACCTGAAAGTTCAGTGCCTTGCCACAATGAGAGGAAGATCACTCCACACCTATCACCCCCTCCAAGGCTCAGGGACTTTCGTGGAAGGGGTTGGCAGGAAAGAATGTAAAAGCTGGAGGAAGGGGTGGAGTGTTACCTGGAAGTGTCCTCCAACCACTATGCCAGCAATCTATAGTCATACCTCCTTCCCACACTCATCAAGGCATTGAGGGGGAAGTGAGTTACCTCTCCTACCCAATCAGTCAGCCTTAGCTGCATATTGGGGAGTGGCTAAGGATATACAAACCAAGAATGCCATTGGGAATCACTCTCACCATTTTATGAGGCTGTCAGGAGGTCACAGGATCTATATTTGAGTGTGGACTTTCCAGTGCAGCTGTAAATGGGGGTGGGGGGCATCCAATCTTCTGTAATAAACCCATATCTATGTTCTGTTAGCAAGCCCAGAAAACTAATTAGGATTTTCAAAAAAATAAAGTTGGGGTCCAAAAAGAAAAGTGCTGATAGTTTGTATTAGTGATTATGCACTTCAGTGTTACCTATGTCATTAATTTCTTGAGAAATCTAACATATTTACGGAATGTCATGAACTGTTCCATTCATTGCTTATTTCCTTACTATGCGTGAGCAAAAATTACTTGATATACCAAGAAATATCACATGTCTTGACTAAATAAATTTTACTTCCTCTGGGAAAAAACAGTAATAATAACCTTTGATTGTATAAGAACATCATAATCTACATTGTCATTCCTGATTCAGCCCATGCCAAGAACACAGGACAATTTACATATGCTCTAATCAAATATTGTGGGGGCTGGGGATTCTCAATGCCTATCTCCACATTGGGATTAATGTGACAGGCCTTGGATTTCAGCCAGATTTAAGGCTCCTCATTTTTAAAACAATAACCACCTGCTGGAAGAAGAAAGAAAGCCATTTCCTTCTTGACATTCGTTAGTTTAGGATCAGCAGAATCTTCCTGCTGCTCAGATTGAAATGTAATAGCTGTAAGGTTGAAAGCCGAAATCTCTCACTAAGCACTTCATTGCTGCTGGCTTGTAATTTTTTTTTCTCTTCAAAGTTACATACACAAAGCAGTTTTAGACTCTGTAATCAGATATTTTGCCTCATAGTACTGTGTGATTTGGATGTTTTCTTTCGCTCTTCTTTTTTTTTAAAAGAACTAGATCAACACGAACTGCATTTCAGGGTTCCAACATATGCTGGACTGCTGTTGAATGACAGCTGGAGAATTCTGGCTAAGGTCAATGAGCAAGAAGAATTCAAACTGGTTACCTGTCATGGAAGGTTAAGGTCCTCACCTCTTATTGACTTGATTCATCTTCATTCACTTGTCCTTCAGTGTAGGAGCCCTCAACGGGTGCAGGTGTTAAAGAGTTAGGAATCTTAACAGGAGATGGGCAAGGAGCATGGGTGTACCAAAGGAAAAGGAAAGAAGAATTCGACCTCAGCTGAAAAATGTTGCTTTATGATATGCTCAATTTTTGAAGGAAGATGAAATACCTACAACTTAGCTTATGCACAGAAGTTGTCCCAGAAATCTGCTGGTGTCTCTCCATGAAGACCAGACAATGGCCTTGTCACTGTAGACTTTCACCAGTCCAAGTGCTTTTAGCAAGAAAGCATTCTGAAAAAAAGAAATCAGATTTGTTAAACTCATAAACAAATAATAAACAGCATTTTAAAAATGCTATTGTATTTATAAAATGTTCAATTTAAATAGCATGTTGTACTTTTTAATCACCACCACTGTAGAAGAAACATGTCCTCCTCAAAATGTGTTATTATTTATAAATGCATTAATATCTATATTTTAAGTGTAGTATAGCATACTACTTCTACATACTATGATAACACATCCCAATTTATAGAAATCTGAAATTACAAATCCACGTTCTCAAGTTCTTCAAAGTAGACTCTTTCTGTGAGCATGTGTATCAATACATAATGTCATGGGGGTACACAGGGTAGTCAGTTTATTCTTAAAGCCAAAACCTATCTTGTTCAAAATCAGTACCATCGCAATTTATGTCTCAACTTCTCATACCACAACTCAAAAATTCATGCAGCATTCAAAAACTATGAAATCATCAGGAAATCCTTCCTTCCCTCCATATATATATAATGCCAGGGACTAAAAGAGGCAGACAAAGTATGCCCAAAGATAGCAATGTTTCAACTATTTACCTCAGAATGTGTAGAAGGGGACCACACAGTGAAGCAAACTTAAGCTACAGTATGACTACAATTCTACATTTCTATTAGTATTCTTGGCAATTAAAAAATCTTGGGAAGATGGGACTGGAGAGATGGCTTAGCAGTTCAGAGCACTGCTGCTCTTGAAGTGGACCCAGGTTTAGTTCCCAACATCCACATGGTTGCTCACAACTGTCTGTAACTCCAATTCCAGGGGATCTGATGCCACCTTCCAGCCTCTGCCAGTACCAGGCATACACAGTGCACATACTTACATGCAGGCAAAACTTCATACACATAAAATAAAAATAAGTAAGTCTGTAAAAAAATTAAAATAAAATCTTTGCGGCCCCCTTTTCAACATATCTGACAGGAACATCTCAGATTTCTTTCCTTACCTAGACACTGAGATGAAAAAATGCACCACAGGCATGTCTACACTGCCCCTTCGTCTGCTCATTTGTGATTTCATTAACACTTCAGCCCATGGACTTTCAACAAAAATAAATGAAACCATTTGTCCATTGTATCAGGGTTGGTTTACATAAACTTGGATAATATTATGAACTGGGGATGTGGTTCAGTGGTAGAGTTCATGTATAAAACCCTAGGTCTATTCTCCAATAACAAAATGAATAAAATTAGATATTAAGTATGTGCAGCTGAAGTTTCTGAATACACTAGTGCCAGTGTCTATACCACTGAGAAATCCTGTGCATTGTGAATCTATCTCATAAATCTTTAGTGCTTGTGCATAAAATGTGGCCATGTGATTTATGGATCCAGGAAAGATTCTGGTGTCAAACTTCTTAATAAGCACTAGCAAAACGAAATTGTTTCAATTTTTGTATTAACAAAAATTCTATATAATAGATAGAAATTCTAATATTCTCTTACAGTGGAGCATCTTATCCCTCTCCCAAGTATATCTTACACCTCTCCCAAGTATATACACGGCATCTGAGAGATAAATTACACATTGTTCTCCATTGAAATAGAACTAATAACAGGATATATATCTCGCCCATAACATTTCAATCAATGATGGACCATACATATAATATGATCCCATAGGGTTTTATTTAGTCATAGACATCTTGGTTTGTTCAAGTATGCATTATGATATTCATACCATAACAAAATTGTCAAATGTGTCCACCATTAAAAAATGTATGCTGATATATGGAAAGAGAGAGAAAGATTTTTAAAGAACTAGGTTATGCAATTGTGGAAACTGGCAGTTCCAGACCTGTAGGGCAAGTCATCAGGGTGAAGGTTCAGGAAAGAGTCAAAATTGCTGCAGGCAGAATTCTTCCTTTGGGAAACCTTAGCCATTATTTTAATGCTTCAACTCACATTCTGGAGGGCAGTTTGCTTACTTAGAGAAAACTGATTGAAAATGTTAATATCTTGAAAACACTTTTATAGTGCTATCTAGACTGGTGTTTGATCAAACAACTAGTTACTACAGTCTAGTCAAATTGATACATAAAATTAACCATCACAATTACTATCCACATTGCTATAGAAAGAGGAATATTCCCACAGATAGACAAAATGACACACAGCTTTCCTCTCCTTCCTCCGTGTCTCACCCTTAAGATCTCATATTAGGGAAAAGGAAAGGGAGACCAAGAGAAATGATGCCCTTCTATTCGCTCTGGATCCTGCTGGGAATGCCTCTGTGCCCTGAGAGGCGAGAGCTTTTTGAATCAAATCAAAGACTGAAGCTCAGAAATCAGCATGACAATCTTAATTACTAAAATAAAACAGTGTTCATCCCCGAAGGGGACAAGAAACTTGTGGCGTGACCCAATATGTCAACAAGACGAATACAGAGTAGAAAAGGAGACTTCTACACAGCAGAACGGTAATCCCATGGGGAAAAACGAAATCATAGGGAAAAAGTATGTTCAAGACGAAGACTTCAGGAACATCTTTGCACTTTGTTTGCATGTACAAAGGGCAAACAATGAAGACATTGTGGAGAGATCTGATTGGGCTATCACAGGAAGCATGAAAGTGGTGACATTCTGTAGTACCACACAGAACTTCACGGCGGATCATGTGGACGTGCTTGCAGAGGGCTACAGCTGACTGGGCATCGGTGAGGGATGAAGTCATTCATCACACATTCAGAGAAGAAATTTCAGATTTCAGTGTGTGGTGAATACTCCTTGAACAGGGCTATGCTACTTGAAACCTGTTACTTAACTGTTTCTTTTTTCTTTATTGTTCTCCAAATATAAAAAAAGAAATAATACTAATGAACTTTGAAGGATTACTATTAGAGACAAATAGTAAAACATAGTGAAATAGATACAGACAGACATATATACAGAGATAAATACGTAAATATATAGATACATAGATAGATGGATAGATAGACACATACATACATTGATAGACATAGATAAATACATGCATACATACACCATCCCTGCCATCCTCTGCCTTATCAGATGATGGAAGTTACTTCTTCCACTGGTCAGCTCTTGGTTCTTCTGCAGAAAGGTTTTGGTCTTAAGATATGAAATATTGTTGGTAGAACTCCTATATCATAGCAGATAGTCTAACAAAAGAAATTCTTAAATCATTGTCACAGTGACCCCACAAGGTGGACCTTATCTACATTTTACCAAATATCACTGACTTAATTAGCTTCACCGTTACCTAAGTTCACACATCTCAGCAGAGCTTTACAATTTCCAACTTACCATTATGCCTCCCTCCCAGGGAAAATCTGTAGGAAATATGGAACTTAGGGTTAGCAATAAGTTTGAATTACAGTGAAAAGCTTAAAAGAATACTCAGTAAATATGTCCTTATTTTTAGTGAACAAAATAAAAAATGTTCAGATATGGGGGATGGGTTCATTACCACTTACATCAGATTCGATAGATGGGAAGCTATAATCAGATTTCCAAGGAGTCAAGTGAAATACGGTCAGAGGAGGAAAGAAGAGCAGCAAATCATCAGCAAAGCAGATGTGACTATAAAGGGATCTCTCTGCTGAACTAAGATTCTAAAAGATCTTGATCAAAATGTGTCAGTCACCACATATGAATAAGAAGCATACACCAGAAGGATCCGTGCCTGCTTGGCTAGGTCCAGACAGCTGAACGCCAAGGACAACAAAAATGTCGTATTTCAGAAGGAACAGCAAGAAACATAAAGGAAAGGACCGACTTTTTGCTTGGAGTAAGTGATCTAATGTTGAGATGCTGAAAGACTGATGGAGAAAAAAACAGAATGGTTCACAGCCATTGTGCTCACCAAGATAAAGAAGCTCCTCAATGTGTTGCGGAGATTATGACAAATGAAAATGAAGAGGATTTACAGCTGTCTTTAAGTGTCCAACTTCAGATATATACTTTCCTGGAAACTTTCTGATGAAATTGCCAAATCATAGCTAATAATCCAGGAAAATTCCAAATTAGACTACAAAAGAACCACTCAGGCAATTTATTTTACCAAAATTTCAAACAAATGTGCCCAGACACATCCTGCCTCCACAGAAGCACCAAGTGCTTCAGGGTGAGCTGGCCAAAAGGCAGAAAGTACCATGATAACAGAAGTTATTGGAAAAAAACCCATCAGTTTATCCTGACATATCAATATTTATTGTTTCAGGGAAAAAAAAAGATTTTCCAGATAATTCAGTTGCCAATTTTTAGACTATAGAGAGCAAATTGTTCTGCCAAAAGTCCTGTCAAGGACAAGGGCTGAGAAACATGAAATAGAGAAATAAAATTTCAAGTTAATGTCTTCAGGTGACAAAAAAAAGCCCTGGGTGCTGTCGACCTGAGAAACTTCTTCCATGTACATATGACTGAAGTCAAAGGACTAAAGTTCTGAATGGTGAGGGGTGGAAGGTCAAGGCAAGCCCAGTGTTTAAAGGACACACTGCATCGTTTGAGAGTCCGGCTTCATGCCACGGAAAATCTTTGTAACTTGGAAGACATGTTCAGATTGGTCTTTATAGGTTTCCATGCAACAATAGGAGGGAGGAGCACCCTAGACAGAGACTGCTGAGCAATTACCAGAACAAGGAAACAAAACAAAACCAATGTGCCCTCAGTGGGCACGCTTTCTCAGATCGTGACGGCATTCCCTTTTACCTATACCTGTGACTCCCAATTCTGCTTAGAAAGTTTCTTGGGTAGTTTGTTAAAAGCACATTTTCAAGGTCCCCATCCACACTCATGCAGAAAATGGGTGGAGAGAGAATGATAGGACTCTGCCTTTTCACAAACACTGTAGGGGAGGTGACAATTTCAGACCCACGGGACCACATTCCCTGTATCCTCTCCTCCTCCTAAGATGTCCTGCTGTTCTTCACACAGACGTTCCCAACTGCAGTCTACACTTACCTCAGCAAAGAGGGATTTCCCTGGCACTCACTGTTATCTAAGTGTCTCTTGGTTTAATAAACAGATCTTGTGAACAAGCAGACTGCATGGTTAGCAAATTCCCAGGTGACCCTGATGCTGCTTCTAGTCCCAAGTTTCACAGCACCTTATCGTGGTGGTTGTTTTGCTGTTTGCAGTTCTGCCTCTCATCATGACTGTGAATTCCCAAGCACAGACCAAGTACTGAATGCCTTTGGGAATGCCATACCCCACCCTGGACTGAGTACACAATTGGTGCTTTGTAAATACAAATGTAATTAAATAATTCAAAGTAAAAGAGCAATGAAGGTCTGGATTTTGGGCTGGGAATGAAGAATAAATGGCGAGCCCCACTCCTTGATTCTGAATGATTATTCTTCCCAACAGGAACTTTCATTAAGCCACACAAAATAGCCTGGGAAAATATTACTCAGTTTGACATTCAAGACCAAATATTCTGAGATAGCAACATTAGAAAGGGCATGTGATAACTCAGTGCTTACAATTCTAGCACCTGGGAGATTAAGGCAGGATTGCTGGCAGATCTAGATCAGCTTGGGGTGTGGAGTGAGTTTAAGGCCAACCTGATCAGCTGTATAAATGCAGTCTGCAATTCCTAGGCCTACCGTAATGTAGATAAATTGCTGGGTACTGTGATATGCAAGTCAGTGTCCAAATCTCGAATATTTTTCTTCTTTGAGTTATGGAATTGTATAGACTAGAATGAGACTTAGATTTTCATGAGTGATTACATGCTGATTAAGTTATACACTGCATTGGATTTAGACTCCCAAGTTTATAATAGTTTTATGCAAACACAGAATTTAGAATTGAATCACAGCATCAAAGTTAGGTAAATTTGGTAAGCCCTGATAAAGTCAAAGGAGCAAAGATTCGAAAGGACATTATAAACAGAAAATTGTGTTACCTCCTTTAATTCCAACATTTGCAAAGCAGAAGCTTGAGGATCCTAAGTCTGAGGTAGGCCTGGGATATATGCCAAATTCTAAGACAACCTGGGGATGAAGACCCTATCTCAAAACAAACACATTAAAAGCTAACTCAGGAGTTTAAAAGATGGCTTAATGGGTAAAGTGCTTGCCGCCCAAGTGTGAGGAAACCAGTATCCATGTAAATACTGGGTGAGTGGAATTTCATTACTTGGAAGGAGCAGACAGGGGACCCATGGAACAAGCTGACTAGTGAGACTAGTCGAATTAACAAGGTCTGGTTTCAACTGTGTCTACTTTAATGAATAAGATGAGAAATGGAGGAAGACTCTTGATGACAGCATCAAGCCCCTACATACCTGTGCATGTGTGCATGTGCACCTGTGCACATATGCACACAGAGACATGTGAACACACATGTATATATACGCATGCGCACATACCATACACAGAAACACATGAAAAGAATATATATATATATA
>NW_008350555.1:649666-658181 GCF_000622305.1 Nannospalax galili
TATATATCAGTGATAAAGTAGCATAACATAGGTAAGACTGGCGGTTTGAGCCCAGCACTGCAAAAGGATAAAAATGAAAAGCAAACAATTACGAAGGACAGCTTCTTGACCGGAAGGAAAACAGACAAATGAGAGAGGCAACAAGCTTTACCATTCAAGGGTACCATGACATCCAGCCCACCTACCAGACTCAAAGCAGAGAACAGGAGAGGATTCACTATCCCAAATAATATTCTGAAACTATGAAGCCCACAGCACCAGCCAAGGCCATTCAGCATAGTTACCTCACACCAAACTAGTGCCTCTTCCCTTGGGTGTGCTTCTAGGAGGCACCTTAGAAGTCCCAGGAACCCACACTACTACAGATGCTCTAAAGCCAAGAACCAAATATGTTGAAACTCTAAATTCAAGAAAGAGACCTAGATTTTATTTACTATTTCTCATTTCTATCTATGTGAGAAAGAAAACAACTAACTCTCTAAGAAGCTGCACCAGAGATTACACATTTCAACATAACAAAATGTATGTAGGCAAGATATTTTAAGCCAATGTGACTAGTGAAGGGATGATTTAATTTTACCTAGCGTTTATATGATATTGTGAGAAAATTAATCCATTACTATGTCATAAAATACCTTGTTTCATAATATTAATTTTGCTATTAAGATTTGAAACAAGAGTTTTCCTAGGAATACTTATTTTTACATGACATTGAGGTCATTTGTATACATTATAATATAACTATAACTGTGATAATTACTCTTTTGTGCAAAAAAATGCAGGTAATCCTTCCAGTGAAACATTAAAAGATTATAGTGTATGTATATAATTATGTGTGACTGAGAGAGGCTAATTCACTAACCATGCTAGGCCTATTAGGCCAGCTTAAGGATCTTAGGGGTTAGTCCTAAAAAGGCAGTAAGATGGGGGAGAGGTGGCAGCAAGCCTGAATTACCTAGAATCATATTCTGGCTTTTTATGTTCAAAGTTGGAATGGATAGCACTATATCCATTATACCCAATGATAGCGTGATACAAATATATCTCTTATAACAAGTAAGTGGCTTAATTTGGAAAACCTAGCACGCGCATTCCTTTGTAGTTTTCCAGATAGTTGGCTAATTCTCCATTAATATGGCACACAGCCAGCATGACAGGCACTTGTGAGATGAACGGTGACCAAGTCCCTTATAACAATTCCATCCTCTTGCTCTGCTGACAGGATGGGAAAATGACATCTTTCATCATGATTCTTGGCAGTTCCCACTGCCTTCATAACAATGAGGTATACAACTGCATAGACACAAGCACACCTCTAACATGATCCTTGCTTTCTGTGGAAAACAGCAAGGTAGGAATATCAATATAATCAATATATATTTAAGAGATATAGAGAAATTTGGTTGTAGAAAGACTTTCCTGCAAGATCTACTTATATGCATCTTATCAGTCGAGTAAATTTAGTGGCATACATTGTTAAAAAGAAGCCAATCTTGTACATGGCACTTAGGATGAGTACCGTTTGCCCTGGATGGAATGTTTTTAGGGCATTAGATGGTTCCTATCCATCCTAATCAAGTTGTGTAGCCATGATTCAACATCCAGTGTTGGCTCCAATCAGCACAAGTGTCAGTCACCAAGCAGAGCATTGCCCACAGCCCTCTGCCCTCATTTCCTCATGGCAGAATGCATGTGGTTCTTTCAGAACAATTCCCTTTCGCCTGCATTCCCAAAGTGCCTTCCCCTGACAGGCTTGCCCACTGTGGCACTGATCATATGGCTAGGCTCGGTTCCACCCTCTCTTCAGAATTCCAGAATGTCTTATTTTTTCAGAGTGTATCTATTATAGACTCTTTCTATGAACTACTCATTCTTACAGACAGTCTCCTTCTGTGGTTATAGGAGAGCCTCAGTGACCTTCATATACTTGCTAGAATGCATCTTGATAATCAAGGCTTATATAGCTTACTTCTTTTTTAATGTTTTAACATTTATTTTTATTTTCTGCGTATGAGTGTTTTGCCTGAATGTATTCAAGTGCACACATGAATGCGAACCCACAGAGGCAAGAAGAGGGCCTCAGATCCCTTGGAATTTAAATTAGGGACAGTTCTTAGCTGCCATGTGGGTGCTGGGAATTGAACCTAGGTCCTCTGTAAGAGTATCCAGTGCTCTTAAACACTGAGCCCCAGTTTATCTCTTTAAAAAAAAAAAAAAAAAACATATGTGTATTCTAGTTTTTTCTTGTTTATTTTCTGCTCCTTTTAATACTTTAAACTCCATTATCTGTCTCTCTTATGCATCAGCAACCTAGCACAATACCTGTCACACACACACAAAAGTTGTCTTGGTTCATTTAGGCCCTTATACCAAAACATCTTACACTGAGTAATTTCTAAGGAGTAGAAAAGAATATTTCTGGAAACTGGGCAATCCAAGGTCAAGGTGGCACCAAATTAGCATCTGGGAAGAATAAGCTCTGCTTCCAAGAAGGTGTCTTCTTGTGTTCACATGTGGCAGATGGAAAGACACGCTCTCTTATACCTCTTCTGTAAGACCAATAATCTCATTTATAAGGGCTCTGCCCTCAGGACTTAATCATGCCCTAAAGGCCTCCCAACTTTTAATGGTAACACATTGACAATTAAGTTTCCACATATGAATTGAGCAGGTAGCAGTGAGAACCTAACAGAGGTATTTTTAAAAGTACAGGTTGAACAAATGAATGAAAAGTCTAACTCTTTGGGACAAGCCAAAGAATCATTTCTCAAGCTTGCTTTGGCCTCCTGGAACCTCTGTAGAATCATCAATTCATCAGTGGCACCGCCTTCTGACCCCAGGCACACCCCTCCAGAGACAAATTCCCGAGGCTATCCTCCCCTGAGTAGCATACTTAATTTAGGGGTTTATAGCTAGCTTGTCACATTGTTGTTCATCACACAATGAGTGCTGACTAAATACACAGACTGAGAATTCTCAGCGGTCTCATTTCTGCTTTATTCAGAAATGTTCCATGTCATCCATGCCACTTCCTGCATGCACAAGTCATTTAGCTCTAATTCATGTAGCACACAGTCTGTTGTGTGAAAGCAAGAGGAAGCAGGCAAGAATATCTTGAGCTCCTTTCTGTGTAAGGCATAAGGTTGGGCAACTAGTTTATGTTGTCTCATTTAATTCTCACAACAGCGCTAGATGGAAAAGTGAAGAGCAGAGAAACAAAGTGACTTTCCCAAGTCCTAACAACCAAGAAGGGCTCCCCAAAGTGTGAAGTCTAATGAACAAGTGCACCTCAAAGTCTTGGTGAAAAATGACAAGGACAACGTCTTCAGAGAAGCTCATCTCTTTGGTTGTAATCCCTTGAGGATAATCCAGCAACACCTTTTTGACCAGGTACATCTCAGACTTGATAAAATATATAGCCATGAGTCTAAGAAAAATTTTCAGTTTTGTACCTGAAATCAAGGCGTGTATTTAGATAAATATTCAAATAAACCACCCAGCCATTCCATTCCAAGTACTATGCTTAGAATTCTCCATATATAGTTGTCCTTATAAATTACGAGTCCCTTCAGGGGTTTGGGAGACAAACTGAACTGAATGCACCTAAATGGCATTTAGAGTCATTCTTCTGGTACCCAGATGTGACACTAAATTTTTTTCCCTTTCCCCTTCTTGGGAGACTCTGCATGAGCCCTCCCAAGGCCCCAAGGCTCAAAGACTAACATAAGACCTTTTCCGTTTGGGTTTTGCATGGTCCTTTATGGTAGGGAGTGAGGAAATGACCTACAAACAAACCATGCCAAGTGGTTGTCATTCTGATCGCTATTGTTCCCTGCCCACAGCCTCCATTACCTTTCTCCCACACTCGGTGGGCCGGCTATCTTACCCCAGGTCTGCAAATGCCTCATCTCGCTTCTATGCTTTCAGGGACACCTCCACCATTCGCCCAGACTGCTGGCACACACTTTTTCCATTCCAATCTCTCCCCACGCTAACTCTCCGCAGCTAATTCTCAGCAGCAGGCTCTGCCCCTGGCTGGCTTACACCAGGAATAAGTATTTCAGGGGAATAAGTATTTTTCCAGGCTACAGCAGAAAATAAATATAGGATGGCTCTTCTTCTGGTTGGATACACTGATTCAGCTCCTACATGATATATATTTGGTATTCACATGGAGCAGAAATCACAAATTAACAAGCTTTCAGTAATGTTCTTGCATAAAGCACAAGAAAAATAATACAAGTGAGAAAAATGTAACAAAAAATCAATAGGGGATGGAAATAATGCAATGACAATGCTCATGTATGAAATTGTCAAAAATAAAAAATTAAGAAAAAAAAAAAAGAAAATCAACAAAAATAAATGCCAGGATGAATGGCAAATGTACCCACCCTAAGACCCAAAAGATAATGGGACTGTCCTACTGAGGCCTGGGTGCAGCTTGGTAGTACCACCTCTGACCAATGGTCTGACTGTTATTCAACCCTGACTATATGTGACTGGTGGAAACGCAGATGAGTTGTTGCCAAAATTTCCAACTTATTAAGCAGAAGCAGAAATACAGATTTGCATATGAATTTCCCAATTGGTAGATATCAGGTATGAAATTCAAATTTATGTTTGAAATTATCAAAATCATTAACCATCTTATGAGACCCTGAAAGCAGGTTCTAGATCACATCTAGACTCAAACCTAATAGGTTTATGAACTTGGGTGAGCCAAGCAAAGACCAAGTGGTATCTGTCTACTCCAGTTGGAAAGTTCCATACATGACCCAAGCAGCTTCTGAGTTCGTAGCTACTCTGAGTGCTGGTCTCTTTCTTTATTCAGGAAGCATCTACTTTAGATTTTTTTACTTTCAGCTTGTTGATTTGTGTCTTTCTTCTGTGGAACCACTGTTTAGAAAGAAAAAGTATTTGATGTCTTTCCTCACTATAACAAAACTGAGGTCAAAATTAAATTGCCCAAAGGAATCATTAATGCTCAGTGCACTACACTGAGCATTAGAACAAGCCAAGGGTGCTGTTGCCCTTGAGCTATCAATCACTTCAGATATATTCTGAGAAAAAAAAATACACTGAATTTATTTTCTTTTTTTCCTTCAAATTACCAAGAAGTGACTTGGAAGACATGAGTTATACAGGGAAACACCCCTCCCCCATGATAAAAGTGTAACATCATTTCTGACAGGAAGTGGGAAGAAGGTATGAGTAGGAGAAAAGATTCTGAGCCCACTATTGATGCAATATTCATATTGGGTTTCTTCAAATGATCAGTTTCCATATGATACAGAAATCATATTATAAATCTGCAATAGTTTGAATGAGACTGTCCCCCATAGGCTCCAAGTATTCAGACATTTTTTCCCCAGTTGTTGGTGCTGTTTTGGGAGATCTTAGAAGATGTGATCATGCTGGAGGAAGCAGGTCACTAGGGGTGGGCTTACAGAGTTATCGAGCCTTACCATATCTCTATTGCTCTCTGCTTCCTGTGCCTGCTTGAAGATGTGAGCCTCTGCTTTCTGCTCCTGCTCTGGCCATCTCTTGCCACCATGACTCTCTGCCACCACGACAGACTCTAATTCCCCTAGAACTGTAAGCTCAAATAAACTCTTCCTTTTATAAGTTGATATTGACCAGAGTGTTTTGTCACAGCAATAGAGAAGCAAACTTGAACAAAATCTAAATGTAAATTATAAGTTTTGTGTTGCATTAATTATAACTCCCCCTCCATTAACAGCAATTCTTGATTTTTCAAGAAATACCATCAACAACTGGAGCTCCCTGGTCATCTAGTGATTAGGACTCAGCGGTCTTTCTCTCTCCCATACCATCAACAGGGTTAAGAATGTATGCTTTGAGCTTTATAAACGTAAGAAAAGAAAAATTATTTATTTGTTTAGTTAACTTTTGAGTAGGGTTGCAACATAGATGCTATCCATGTTTATTCAACATTTTATTGCATTCTTATTTATGTAATTTAAGTAGCAAATAAACTTCTATGCTGCAAAGAAGAGGAAGAAGAAGAAGAAGAAGAAGAAGAAGAAGAAGAAGAAGAATTTTATAGTTGTTTCCATACAATATATTCATTACTTCATTAAAAGGAATTTTAAATTGCTGGTTAAGTCTCGTTTTTGTTTGTGGTGTTTTATGGGCATTTTTGTGTTAAATTAATGTGGGTGCTATTACCTAGAAATCAGAAAACTCACTAACCTTCTCTCAATTACAGAATGATGTACTGGCTGGCTTGTGAATTTAAGATTAACAAGTTACTGTTCAGAAGGCAATGAAACAAATCAGCAGGATAAAAGGAATGAGTTACAGACAGAAAAACGACCACATAAAAGGAGAGGAGACACATTAAGAAATATAATATATGTGGGGCTGGAGAGATGGTTCAGCTGTTAAGAGCAGGTATTGCTCTTACAGAGAACCAAAGTTCAGTTCCCAACACTCATGTCAGTCAGTTCACAACTGCCTGTAACTCCAGCTCAGGAGATCCAATACCTCTGACCTCTACAGGGACCTGTACTCATAGCCACACACAGAAATGCATGAACAAAGAGAGAGAGAGGGAGAGAGAGAGAGAGAGAGAGATGGCTTGCTTTGAAAGTTGCTGCCAGGAAACATTCCACTGAAGCACTGGCATTGTGGACATCCAGAGGAGTCATTTTCAACAGCAGATGGTCTGACCAAGAACACCTATGTAGACCTCTCTGCTCTCTCTATTAATCCAATTCTATGGATATACTGATTGAGCCACAAATGTTTCATCAGCCCCTGATCAGAGTGAAGAGTAAGAGACAAGGAACAAAATATTTGTTGTCCTAAGAGGCTCTGGAAGTAGGTTCTAGATTCAGGTCTAGATTTAAACCTCCTCAATACATGCATGAACTCAGGCGGGGTGTCCATATTGCACAAATTAACCAAGGGTAAGTATAATCGGATTTACCTAATAGGAGGGTTAAAGGGAGAAAATCTAATAATAAAAAAGCAATATTACAGTATTAAGTCACATACATAAGTATGTATTAATTTTTAAGGCTAATCAGTATGTGACATATTTTTCACATATAAATAATTTAATCCTTTAAAAACCCTGTGAGTTAGGGAATTGCTGACTTCCATTTTAAGAAAAAGAGAGGTGAGACTTGGAGATATTTGCAATTTAGCCATAGAAAGCCAAGGATTTGCAACCAAGTTTGTGTTTTGCCTGGGAACAGAACTAATAAGCCAAAAGGGTTGTATTTGAACCCAGGCCAACTAGCTATAATGCAAGGGAGGCATCATTCTGTGGAGTCTGAATGTGATGAACTGAGGAGGAATCAGGGGTATATGAACACTTGAGCAGGTTGAAAAACTGCAGGTCAGGGTGTGGTCCATATGAAGGTGAGCTGCATGAAATCTGACCAGAAGTGTCCCCACAGCCATGGCTATAAGGACTGTGCCCATCATCAAATAGCCACAGGTCTGAGCATACCTGGCAATAGCTAGTTTGGAGAATGTCCCTAGGTCTATTTTTCTGTTAACTCAGTTTCCCTGTTTGGGGTATGAGTTCCATTCTGTGTCTATACCAGCTAAACAGAAAACCAATCAAAGACTTGGGGCACATTTTAAGCCTTTCAGATTGCTGCAAACACATTAAACACAACATGCTTCTTACGTGTGGAGAAATTCCTCAGTTGAAGGGTAAAGACTTATTATTAACAATTATTTTTTTTTTTTAGTTTCCCCTTTCACAGAAAGAAAAGCCATGCCAGATCCTGCTAACCTAGGAAGTGGGCCCAGATTCTGTTTTGTTTTGCTTTTTTGTTTTGTTTCTCAAAAGAGAAAAAGAAAGAAAATCAAGTATAAAATTGTTGTGAAACCCCCGTTTTACCTCTTTTAACTTAACATTTGAGTTAAACAGGAAACTGTGGGAGCTATGAGTAAATTATGCCCTTATTTTCCTTTGACATGCCTAATATGGCTTGTGTGACACATTGGGATATTTAGTAAATGACCCTAGGACCCAGTTACTTATTTGGTTACCAGCTTCCCTGGCATTATTAAAAGCAAAGAGCAGTTGTGATTTCCTTGGCTCAAGCGGCAGCAGAATGTTTAAAAGACCTACCCTTGCACAAGCCCCTGTTTAGTGAAGAATTATATTCACCACTGCATAAGAACTGAAGAGAGGATATGAAAGAAAATCCTAGCTTTCAGCTGTGGAAGATGTTCTCCAAAACTTTGGAGGCTGCAATAAACTAATGCCTAACAAGGAAGTGGAAACTGCAGCTGCTTGTGGCCTTTGGAGCCTTTGAGCCCAAGACTGTGCTGACACCAGCACAGCAAGCACAGGGTCTGTGCCTTCTGATTCAAATGACACCACCTGAAATGAGCTCTTTTGAACTGGCCCAGGACCCCGTGGCCATGCTAATTATTAAGATGTGGACATACTCATCCAGTTGAGAGTTCACTTCTTCCCCAAGCTACCCCATTTCTCTCTCTCTCTCTCTCTCTCTCTCTCTCTCTCTCT
>NW_008350555.1:658209-678421 GCF_000622305.1 Nannospalax galili
CCTCCCTCTCCCTCTCCTTCTCTCTCTCTCTCTCTCTCTCCCTCTCTCTCTCTCTCTGAAATTTTTACAAATCAGTAACTTAAGGACCAGCACCCTAGCAGGATTACAGCAGATACATTCTGATTCGTTAGTGTCTTTGCCAGTTAAATTTAAAGATACTTTAGCTATTGCCACTCCATTGATCTCCTTGTGTACTTCTCACAGGACTCCAAGACAGGTAGACATTTTCCCAAATCCTCTCCACAGAAAACAGAATTATAGAAACAGTCCTAACTAGTTGTTTTCCTTGTTGAATTATCTATTGTTACATAATAAAATACTCCCAAAATACAATGACTTAAATGAACAGGTTGGCAAGATGACTCTGCAAGTAAAGGTGCTTGCCACCAAACCCAACTTAAATTCCAACCCTGGGACCCACATGGTGAAAGGAAAGAACTGACTCCTGTAAATTGTCCTCTGGCCTCCATGTATGTACCATGACACTCGGGTTCACACACACACACACACACACACACACACACACATACACACACACATATGCATACACATATTAAATAAATAAATGTTTAAAAATAACAATGCTTATTATCACAAAATGATTCTCTCACAGCATACAGGGCTCATCTCTGGGCAGTTTAATTAGATGCTCTGGCTTGGGAGTCTCTCAAAATGCTTTACAGTATAAGCTGGATTGGGGCTGTTATCCTCTGAAGACTATCAGAGAAGGATTTGCTTCCAAGTTCATACTGTTGTCAGGAGTCAGTTTCTCCCTTGCCTTTGGTCAAAGGAGCTTTGTTCCCCTCTAGGCTGTTGGCAGAGACCACCCTCAAGTCCTTGTGTGTGGGGTCTTTCCCTCTCCTCACGGGTCGTTGGCCACTGGTCCACGAGGACAAGGGGAGCAGAAGCGCCGAGCAGGGTCAGGATGGCCAGTGAGCACTGATGGAAGAAAGCCCTTCCGGGGAGGCAGGTTTAACAGTGTAAACAGCTCCAGACTCAGTGAAACAGCTCTGTTTATTCAGTGGGAGAACTGGGGAAAATATAGTGTGGAGGCAGTAGCCAATGCCTCGCCTGATAGGTGCTCATAGTATGCTTTATTTACATGTGGTAGCTGGCTCCTATCGTCCGACTACCAGGCAATGCCTGATTATCATATAGAAAAAACCTGGGGGTAGTTTTTACTCCAGGTAACTATGCCAAAGGTCATGTTCCAAATAAGGTCAGGCATCCGTGCTTCGTGGCACTTTCCAGGTAAGTCAGGAAGAGAGCAGGAGGCCCCCTGCTGAAAAGGGGAGTCCTTCCATTTGGCACGGAGCCCCTTAGAGCTATCCGGACATGGAGGACTACAACCCTAACAGCAGGGCTTCCCAACACTTGTGGATGTGAGTCTCTTCAGAGGGCAGCTCACAACACGGCAGAGCAAGCAGTGGTGGAGGGGAGCAGAAATCCCCCATCTCAAAATGGGTGTCTTGGACCTTGCTCCATGTTCTATTCATTTGAAGCTAGATAGTAGGTCTAACTAAGCCAGAAGGAGTTTATATTAAGGGGGCAGGGATCACTGGGGACTCATTTAAAAAGCATCCTAGGACTGGGTAAAGTACTTGCCTTGTAAGCATGAAGACTTGAATTGAGTCCCTGAGAACCCACTATTTTTAAAGGAAATAGAAGTGTTCTTTACTTCCTTTGGATTTCATTTTTATCATTTTTATTTTTGTGAATATCATACATGAGTATTGCCTTTGGATTATTTCCATCCCTCCCAGTCTCTGTCCAACTCCTCCCATGTTCCCCCAACTATGTCTCAATTTACTGTCCTTTTCCTTGATTATTATTGTGATATATATATATTGCACTGAGTCCACTTAGTGATGTTCCTGTGTACTTGTGTTTAGAATGTCCCACTTGGAATTAGCTAACTTCTCAGGGAGCTGGTCCCTGGAGAAAACAGATTCTCCCTCCCATAGCATCCATTGATTGGCCTTAAGTCCAATTAGACAGCTGTTGATTACACCCAAGATAAAAATGCCACTACTGCACCAATAGAGATAATTTGCTGGTCCGGTTGAGAACACACATTTTAAAAGGCCAAGAATGGTGGTGTGTACCCTTGCAATCCCACCACTGAGAAGGCAGAGACAAGAAGATTTCTAGCCTCATTGGGGAGTTCTAGGCCCATGAGAAACCCCACCTCATAAAACAAAGTTGGACAGTACCTGAGGAACACCACCAGAGGCTGTCCTCTGGCTTCCACATGCACACGTTTGCACCCCACACACACATGCACTTATGAACATACACACACACACCATAAACAAAAACGCAAACACACAAGAAGTAGTCTAACCACCTGTCAGTGTCATGTGCTCACCTTTCTACTTAGCTGAGCAATCTGAGGCAAATTCCTTTACATTGTAAAGCCTCTGCTTCCCATGCTTAAGAGAGAAACTTCTCCCTCCCCATTTGCCTTTTCCTTAAAGCAGAATTTAGTGATCCCTTACTAATTAGTAAGCGCTAAGGAAATGTGTTCTCTCCTACTACCAAGTCTCAGAAGTTATAAAAGTCAAGCCCTTATAGAAAACTTTAAATGTGTTGGTGCAAGTTTACCAGGCAGTCATCCTTAATCATTGATAATTTCAAAATTTCTTTCTTTTCCAGATATTTCATGAAGCACACACTCTTTGTCAAAAGGCTGACATGGAGAGTTGGACCTGTGAAGCCCAAGAGAATGCAATGTCTGCTAAATCTAGGTCTTCCTAGTAAATTGCAGGCTCCTTGCAGCCTGGTGAACTATTATGTGAAATCCCAGACAGCCCATACTGACAGTAGAAAGCAAGGGAAATGGATTCCCATTAGTGTCGAGAGGAAGGTATACTGGGGCAGAAACTATATCGAATCTCGTGTCCCCATTCTCCACAGCCTGTGAACAGACATAGTAAAATTGAAGAACAGGCAACATGGGCAGAGATGGAAATCCAAGCCAAGGTTATGTCCCCATGTCTGAGAATGGTAGTAAGGCAATTCTCTCCCTAACTGTTGACCCCTTAGGAGTTCACTATCCCTTGTCTTGCCCTTTATTTGAGTCATAAGAACTCTGAAAGAATCCTTTAAAAATCTTGTAATCCAACCCTCCCTACCTAGTATGACTTATTGTTCATGACTGACACCAAATAGTATCTTCCACAAATTTTATCAAAATTAGGAATGAATCAGACCTTGGATGCAATTGCAAAATAGCTTTTGAATTCCACCAGTCTCTCCTGAATATGATCACTTCTCCACCAGACTAGGGACATGCAAGTACTGAGGCTTTTTAAACTAGGCAAACAGAAGTTTCCATCAGAGCAAGCCTTGGCAAGACAATGGCCCCTTTTAAGAATATGATCATTTCTGCCAGTTTACCACGGAGCTTTCTGCTCCTCTTCTACTCCGCCACCACTCCCCTTCTTCCTCCCTCACTTGCAGAACTGATGCACACATTAGCTCCACTTCCTGCACTGCCCCCCACCCCCGCCATCCCAGGGAGGGAGAAATTGGAAATGAAACACAACACTATATGCAGATTGGTTTTAATCACCTGGAACAGATGGTGCAGAAAGTGTCAGGTAAGTGCAATTTCAAATTTCCTTTGATTGTCTCTTAAAATGCAGAAACAACAAAGAAATTAAATGGACTGTCAAGTGTCAGTGTCAGTTCTGGCTTTGAACAGCCAGACTTTACCATGTCCATGCCTAACCCTAATACTATCTACATCTATTTCTCCACTTCCTAGTTAATTAATTAACATTTAAGGGGCTAAATGAAAGCAGATCTACCTAGAAACAGGGCAGACACGTTTTCAGTCCTTCGCTGAGGGAGAATGGAAAGAAGCCCAGTAAATTCATCCGAGCCCAGCTCACCTGAGCTCTGCACTATAACAGGTAATTGCAATAAATCATCCTTTGCCCCGTGATCCCAGCCTAGTGAAGATTAATGGCGGTAGACACTAAAGCTGCCAACTTGGAAGATTTCCGTGGTGGTAGAGAGGAGGCTATGTGTAAGGAATGTGTGATAAAATGCTACACTGGGACCATAATAAACGGGCTGGACGGGAACCGAGGTCCTCCTCTGTAATGCAGAGACATTAAGACCTGTCTGATTGGGATGACAGACAGGCATTTGACTGAGCACACTGGCAGCTATAAAGAAAAAAAAAATAGCCAAAAGCTAATGTTAGGATGTGATGTAGACCTGCCACCAGCCATCAGGAGTAATTATGGCTCTGACCACTTGCTTGTAAGGAGGGCAGAGGAAACAATATTGTATCTGACTGCCAGGAGTTGGCTACATTTGATTTGTGGTCCTGATGGCATGACTGGTCCACTGCCACTATCTATAATAAAGCTGCAAACCATATGCTGGCAAATGTCTTAGCTGGTGGAGATTCAGGGCCTGGTTGACTTTCACTCATTTAGTAAGGAAGAAGCCTGGAAGAGAAGAAAGGATGATCTGAAGAAATTAACTGATACTTTTTACTTGAAGAAAAGGCCATACTGAGTGTTATCAGTCCAGGAGCCCCTTCAGAATGGGCTCATAGAGAGGCCTATGAGTTATAGGTCAAACACATTTCAGAAACTTGTGTGCAGATAAGATGAAGAGAAACTTTCCATATACTCTTGGACACTGACTGATTTGTCATTTCATGAGTTTTGAAACTTTGAACACTGAGGATCCAAGAAAGGAGCTGGGGCATTACCAAGGAGGTCTGGGATTCATTTGTATGGCTGTCATAACAAAGTTCCCTAAAGTGTTGCTTGAATAACAGCAAGTTATTGTCTCATACTTCTGAAGGCTAAAAACCAAAAGATATCAATAAAGATGGTTCCTTCTGCAGGTTGCAAAGGAGGACTCTATTCCAGGCTCCTAACCTTGTCTTCTAGATGGCCACTTTTATAGTTATATGGTATTCTTCATATATACAACTCTATCTTCAATTTTCTCTTCTTTATCAGGACAATAGTCATATTAGACATGGTCCCAATCTAATAACTTCATCCTACCTTGATTATATTTGCAAAGCCATCTTACAGAACTCACCTTCTGAGGCACTGTGTATTAAAACTTGAAAATATGAATAGGAAGAGGTTAAAAGGGGGTGTATAATAAAATTGTAGCAGGCCATGGAAGAATATGCTGATACAAATAAAATAAGAATAAAAATTTCTTACAAATCAGAGAGGAAATGACCAGGTAACTCTGTAATGAAAGAAAATCAGTAGGATATAGCATGGGAGAAAAGTATCCAGGTATATGGTATGGTATGGGTATAATATCCACAAGTATAATGGTCCAGGCAAAGCCAGGCATGAGAGGGTATAAACCTTGCAGGGCTCAAATGGAGGTGGTCATTAAATGATGTTCCTCTAGCTTTTCAGACCAAAAGACTCAAAGACAGACCTTGGGGTTTGCTATAGTTTGAATCTAGAATGTTCTCCAAAAGGCTCATGTGTTAAAAGTTTGGTCCCCAGTTTAGTGCTATTGGGTGGTATTAGAAACTTTAAGAAATAGTTAAGTGAGAGGTCTTCAGGCCCTCACAAGGGATAGTGAGACTGTGGCCCCTTCCTCTTCTTTTTAGTTTCCAACACATACTCTTGTCATAATGTGCCACCATAGGTCCAAATTAACAGGACCAACTAATCATGGACTGAGACCTCCAAAACTGTGATCCAAAAATAAACATGTTTTATTTATAAGATGTCTATCTCTGGTGTTTGTTAAGGTGATGGAAAACAGACTAACACAAGGTTCCTAGATAGCATAAATGGATAACACTGAGCTAAACTCTGGAGACACCCAGAAAGACATGGCAAAACTTTTTGTTGTAGACAGAATTTTTACTCATTCAGGATTTTCTTCAGCCAGATACTTACATAATGAAGAGTTGTTCATACACAGAAGCTGTAAGTCCATCTACTCAGTCTTCCTATGATCTTCCATAAGTCGAGTAGGAAATTCTGAAATCTTCAGTCTTTCCTTCATGGAAATCATCCTCTGGCCCTCTTGAACAGAAGGCAGAAAACTGATTTTAACAGCACAGTGATGACCCAAGGGCGATGCCACCATAGAAACAGCTGACATCTCTACTCTGGAGATAATTTAGAAACACTGGATTGAGTAAGGCAACTTTGCAATGTAAAGAAATACAATCATGGGGCTGGAGAAATGGCTCAGTGGTTAAGAGCACTGACTGCTCTTAAAGAGGACCTGGGTTCAATTCCCAGTACCCAGATAGTGGTTAACAACTTGTCCATAACTCTAGTTCCAGAGAACCCAACACCCTCTTCTGACTTCTGTGAGCACTGCACGACATGGGCGCACCTACCTACACATAGGCAACACACTCATACACATAAAATAAAATAATAAAATAAAATAAATACAATCATAAAATGTTAAATTTACAGTGAGTTTCTCTGAAATGATGTCTTGTTTACTCACAGAAAAAATGAAGCAATAACACATACATTATCTTCATACTACTTAACTATGACTTATGCACAATTCTGTTTTCCAGGTAGGGAAATATCTCAAAGAAGTTGTTGTTTCTTTAAAAGAGTGGTCCTGTTTTGATTAATTCATGTCATTTTAAAATATCCTTCATGACTTAAGAAAGTTCATTGTTGCTTCTTCCCAAAGGTGTTGTAGGGGTTTAAAGATGAGATTTGAGTTTAAATCAGTTCAGCTGTTAAATATTAAAGAGAAATATACAATTTCTGCCTTGGATATAAAACATTCTTTTCAATAGCTCAAGTAACAAAAGCATTAAATTCAAGAATCTGAAACTTTGCTTGTCTGTGAGACTGTATGAAAAAGATATTCTCCTAAATTATAAAGTATCAGAGTAGACATTTTTATGACAGCGAATATTACAAGGTGAGCCATTAAGCATGTGAGTCAAGTATTTCTCTAAATTTCATAGAATTTCAGTCCAGGGATTGATTCACAGCACACATATATTCCACAGCCAAGTTCTTATTTCTTTTAACAGGAAATTAATAGAGGTCTATTAATTTGAAAAGAAAAAAAAATCCAAAAAAGAAGTTGCATAGCAAGTAACAGTTTGCCCTAATCAGAACAAAACAAGACAGTTTTGACATAACAAGTCATCCAAATGATTGATCGTTTATGCTATTGATTCTACTTACTACTATTATGCTTTAATAATGATATTAAACACTTAGATGGGTTTAATAAACTTGGGAAACAGATTAATAAGCTTAATGCATACTGTCACACATGATCATTTCAAGCTTACCATAATCCTATAAGGTAGGCAGTGTCATTTCCAATTTAAAGATAAAATTAAGCTCAGAGGATTCTAAAGCATGACCAGAAGTGCTTCCTGGTATATGATCCAGGAATCCACATGGGGCTGTGCATGCTTAGAAGGGGCTTGTGCTTGATTTGTTTGACTCTTGATGTTGTCATCATACAACTCTTACCACATTTTGAATAAGAGCTCCTTTCTCCTTGGGCCCCACAAATCAATTACCAGGTGTTGATATTATTTCTCCTTTGCCGCTTTGGAGTTGTCACTAAACAAGTAAATATTAAATTTACAAAAGATAGGTACTGGAGAGATGGTTAGCTGGCTCACTTTTAACTCCAGCTGCAGGAGATCTGATACCTTTGGCCTCTGAGAGCACCTGCATTCACATACACATACACACACACACACACACACACACACACACACATTCTCTCACACACATACTACACATAATTTAAATTAAAAATAAATTTTAAAAACTTTTAAAAGATATACAAATAACCAGATCTTGTCTATCTTCCTAACTCCACAAATTATCTTCTTTTGTTAGTCAGCTTTCAGTCACTGTGACAAAACACATGAGCCAACTAAACTATAAGGAGAAAACATTTATATTGACTCATAGTTCAGAAGTTTCAGTCCATGGTCACTTAGCCTAATAACTTTGGACTTGTGGTGGAGAAGAGCATCATGGTAGGGACCATGTGGCAGGGCAGAGCTGCTCACCACCTAAGAGCCAGAAAGCCAAGAGACAGAGGTAGAACCAGCATCCCAGCATCTCCTTCAAGGGTACACTCCCAGTGACATCTCTTGCTTCCCCTAGGCCACACTTCCTGAAGGTTGTGCTTTCTCCCAACAGCACCATAGGCTGGTGACCAAGCCTTCAGCATATGGCCTCAGACATTTCAGACCATACTATAGTATCCCTGCCACATGCAGTTAGATACCAACACAAATGAAAACACCACATCTGCATTGCAGTGGGGCTCTACGAAATGCATTTGAACAAGTGAACGATCCAGAAGTCATTTATACTTCAGAAAGGAAAAAAAAACTTAAAATAATCTTGTCTATCAAAAATAGTTTACCTGAGGTTCCACAACACAGAGTGAAACCAATCTGTAACTCATACTTTTTACCAACTCCCCTATGTCTTACATCTGCCTAACCTGTTCCTCTCAATTTTCAAGGTATACACAGTCCTTTGATAAAATGTACTGTTTCAGTAAAATATCTTAAAACACAAAGTTGTATTCTGTTAGGAAAACCACTAAAGATCATCATTCTAATTTAACTTCTTTCCCAATGTAACCATCTTTACAAAGCATTCCATTTATCAACTATCCAGTGTCTACCATTATAAATTATTTTCATAGCATATACAATCTCTTCCCCTTTCCCTCTCTCTTTCACATACACTGTCAAATATATATACATAGACATACATAGTTCACAAATAAGCTCTTGGTATATTTTCTGCACATTGTTAGTCTCTTTCTGTCCATGGGAATTTGTGTCTGGAACCATCACCATGAATTCACAAGCAGCTTACCAGTTCTGTAAGTCAGCATCTATCAGATCTATTGCAGAAATCCTAGCAGACATGATTTCTGGAGAACAGCCAAAGAGCTGGGAATCTGTTGTGAGTCAGCCAAACTGTTTCCACTGAGCACATCTGACTCTACTAACACTTCAGACCGTGTATCTCCCTAGTCCAAGGGCTTGCAATGTGCCAGCAGGAATAAACAGGACAGCATGGGCCTGAGCCTGAGCCCAAGGGTTATGGTTTCTGAACAGAATCAAATCATAGTCTTTGACTTTTCTTCCTCCTAAGGGATAAAGAGGCTTCAGGCTAAAACAGCTATGAAATGTGGAAATCATTAGCAGGCTAAATTATACACAACAACCAAAGTATTAAGATGTATCAGCAAATGAAGTCACCATCATTTCTGACCCACATAGGTTCCTGAAATGAGGAACTGAGCCAAGAGTATTCTTAGCATCCTCCAACTGAGTATCTCATTCTGCATGCTAAGAAGGTCCTGCTTAAGCTTATTCCTTTAGCTGTGGCCAAACAAAGACTTTAACCTGACCTATTCTTGCCTCCTGCTGGTTCCCAAAGCACCACTCCCTGGCTTTGTTTTCCCTCAGTTTCAGATTCCATTTACAGCCTAATTCTAGGAATGCAAATGCCTGGGCTCTCTCTCCACAGGACTCTGTACCTGCTATGTGGGGAGGGGAGAGAAGGGCTGAGGGCATTCCTCCAATATTGTCTTCATCCCTAGTTTACTTCCTGTTACTACTTTAACATTAGCAGGATCTGCTATAAGGTACCACTTTTCCAATTCATTAATGACTATACAAAAGAGGGCACTAGCTCATAAATGAGGATTTATCAGTCCACTGATCCCTAGGGACAATCTACTCTTCACCACAAGGGATACACCTGTACTTATGTCAGAGGAACATGATGAGGATGACATAAGGGAATCTATGAAAGTGTGCACTGCTATTAATGGTGCCTCATGGGTCATGCAACCCCACATCCAAAGTGATCAGAACTAAAGTTTCCGTGTACTTTTTTCTGTTTGAGTTCTTGCTATTGCATGCTTCAGTCACCTACAATGGCATTAAGTCTGAGTAGATGATAACACATAAAAGCTGTGGTTTGTGAGCACATTAATTCTTTAAATTTTGCCACAATCCCAACACAACTGTTACTTGACTTTTCCTAGGGAGCTAAAGAGGCCACCAACAGACCAAAGAAAGGATTCCATCAAAACCAAGCTTGGGGAACCAGTGAGTTTATTGGGGTTCCTTACAGGAGCATGATTCACTCTCGAATGGATGGCTCTCAAAACGTGTACCACTGAGAGGTCGCAGCCCCCAGTCAATTGTTTATCCCTAATATCACCTCAGAGAGGCCTGATGGCATGAGCGTCCTGTGCAAGTCATCAGTTGAACTGCTTCAAGACAGCTATGGTCACGTCCAGCCAGAGGAAACAGCTAAACTACGGCAGTGTTCTTTGTGAATAAGGAATGAGACCCTTTAAAATAATTTTGTGACTCTGTAAATGCACGTGTTCTTAAGGTACTAGAAATAGTTTCCTCCATGGAAACTGAGCAGAGAATGCTTCCCAAATCCATGCAGTGTCAGGTGTGACATGAGCACCTCACTGATGTTTGCAGGATGAATAGTCTCCAGGACTGTTCTAGCTAGAGAGGCTGTTGATGCTGGCCAATCTGCTTCCCGGTGTTATGTGCTAAAATGTTTTTCTTCCACTTTGAAGTTGGTATTACAGATAAGTTTTCATAAAATCAGATGACAGTTTGTGGGACTCAAGTTTGGCAATATTTCCTTACCAGGCTACTCTTTCCTCTAAGAAATCAGGCCGTTGCACCTGAAATCTAGTCTTTCAGTTATTTTAATTGAGCATAAAAATGTTCTTTTGGCATGAAGAGAATAAAAACTAAGGCAGTTTTGGTACTTAATCAAATAATATACTCTCAGACGATGTCAACATTCTCACAAGCTTCAGCCTCCACAAGATCATAGGGAAAAGATCATTTTATTTGTGTGGTGGGTGGGAGTGGATAACCAGCCTCCTATTAAAAAGGTACCAAACCATCCTCCATGCTCCAACATCAGGAAACATCTAAATTAGAGGCTCCATGAAGGTAACTCTAGACCCTATATCCTTAGGTACCAAGGAGTAAAAAGCAGCAAGTATCAGGCAGACTCACATCCCTCTGATCAAGAACCTCCATTTAATCATCTGAGACTGAACAATTTGTTGGGAGGAAATTCATTCAGACTTTGGCTGTATTTCACACAGAAAGATTGTTGCAGGCTAGTAAGCTCTCCAATGGGAAAGCTGTAACAGAGTCATCCATGAGGCAGTGTTATCTATTCTTACCTCTCTTTCTAGACATCGAGAGTAGTATGAAACACTGCTGGTAGGCTTTTAATAGAGCACTTCCTTCATGCTGGGCACTCTGCTAAGTCCTTTAAGTGTATAGTCTCACTTAATACAGAGACCCCAGGACATAGATACACTTAATCTCATTTCTTTTCAACCGCAGTAACATCATTTTAACAGCATAAATGGTTCAAATGGTATCTTACAAGCACCAAGTGATGAGGTGGGATTGAACCCAGTCTGTCTGATTCCAAAGTCTCTTGATGACTTACTAACTTAAAACTCTCTCTCCTTTCTTTCTGCAAGCTTCGATAAAGAATTACAAGACAAAAGCACAACTGGAGAGCGCTGCTTTGTTTTTCTTTGTTCATTTCTACCACAACTGTTAACATGACCTAGACCATGGGGAGTTCAGCAGCAAAGACATTCCAGAACTTTCTCACCTAAAGTCTCACACGGCATAGATAGACCAGAGGGGGCAGTCATGTTCATAAAGTAAGAGAGCTTTCCTTCAATGGACACTGTACCAGCAGAGCTTATTTAGAAAGCATGCATTTGTGGTTAGATGATGTGGACAAGTTATTCACCTCTCTGAGCCCCACAAAATGCATGCACTTTGGAATCACAAATAGAGCTGAAGGATCCTGGGAACCCACCAGAAACAGAGTGAATGACCTATGATTCTAATGAATTGCACCTAATGACATGGAGCAGCAGGCCTGGCTATATTCAGCTATGAAGTACCCAGATGTCCTATCCGTGCTTCCTACTTCCATAGCCACTTTCATATTTGACTATAAATTGAACAAACATAAATAAAATGGAAAGTTCCATTCCTCAGTCGTAGTAGTCACATTCCTAATGCTCAGCGCCAGATGTGGCAAAAGGTGACTCTCCCCAAAACAGGAATCTAGACTATTTCTAGAACACCCTCCTCATCACAGGAAGTACCACTGGGCAACACTGGTTTACACTTTTAAAAAAGAGAGAGCAAAGCCTTGGTGGCAAAAAACTGTTATTCCAAAGAAGAATGACCGTATTTCAGTTTTACTGTTAGTTTTAATTTTTCAATGGATTACAATAGGAAAGACTCATTCAATTACAAGAAGAAAAATCCACCTCAAAAGTAAAGTAAATAAAAATATCTATTTGCTCTTATAATGAGAAATCCAGAAACAAAGCCCAGCTGGGCTCAGAGGTTCAAATCTACCACTGGAACTCTGTATCTCCGTCTCTCGGCTCTTCTATGCAGCTTTCTTCTTGGATGGCTTTGATCATATTAGGGCAAAGATCAGCTCAGATAGACTCAGACTCTTTTGTTCTTGGTGCTCACAGTCTCTGATTGCCTTGACTTTGAAGTATATGAGGGTGTTTATTAAAGAATTAATATTCATCACAAACTGCCTTCTGACACCCCAGTGTAGAAGAAGCATTATCCATTTAAAAGATAATATGGATTCACATGTTTGGTTCCAGTTTGGACTCTAATTTCTGAGTTGTGTAATCTTTAGCAAACTCTAATCCTAATCCTCTGTGCCTCAATTTTCTCTTTTTTGTGTGTAAGAATGTATGTATGTGTCTATGTATATATGATATACATGCATGTGTGTTTGCACATATGTGTATGCCCATATATGTTCATGTAGAGTCCAGAGGTCAATATTGAGTGTCTTCCTCTATCACTCACCACCTTATATTTTGAGATAGGGTCTCTCAGTGAACCTGGCACTCACCAATCGGCCACACTGGCTGGCCAGGAAGCCCTAGGGATCCTTCTGCCTCTGCCCTCATTCTCAGAACTGGGCCATCAGGTCTAGCTTTTATTTACATGGGTGTTGGACACTTGAATGCAGGTCTTCCTTCTTCTACAGCAAGCACTTAAACTCACTAATCCATCTTCCCAACCCCCTTAATATTCTCATCCTCAAATGAGGATAGGTAACTTTGTGAGGTCCCTCTTAAGGATAAAGAGGACAACTCACTGACATGCTTGTCACAGTATCAAATAAGCAGCCCTCACTCTATAAACGACAACTATTTTTACCACCGATACTGCTGTTAACCATACAAAGTGGTGCAGAAGAAACCTTCGTGGACAGTGAGAACACTTCGTGTTCTAGGATTAGGAAAGTTGGTCTGGGGTGTCCCAGAAGGACATCACAGAGAACACAGGATATGAAATGAGCTTGAAGCAAGAAAATGCATGCAGAAGGAAGGCACCAGGGCATTTCTCACCACAGACCTGAGAAACTAATCAGGTGTGCGACTGGGAAACGGGAAGCAGGCGGGATAAAGGGAGGCATTTTTCTTCACTCATCATCTGCAGAAAAAGTTTAGAAGCAGCATGATTTTAAAAAAAAAATGTTAATAAAAAGAGCATAAGGAAATAGAATCAGAGAAGTCAGGCATGCCTCATCTGCCATCCCAGTACCCTGAGCTGCCTGCACTGCTGGTGCCTGATGGAAAAGAGCTCTTCCCAGAGGGCTGTGAGGAAGCAGACTGTACGGGAGGCCTGATGCATCTTCCAAATGCCTCGCCTGTCCAGTGGGGGTGGAAGCCTCCTAACAGCTGCTGTGCTGCTTTGTAAACAAGTGGGGGACACACTTCCTTAACCTGGAATCCTGCGGCTGAAAAATATGTTTACCTCCCGACGGATTTGGTTGGAAATGCTTCAAAGATTTTTTTTCCCTTTTCCCAGAAAACTGAGGCTTCCCTTTCCTTGGGTGAGAAGAACAATCTTTTCCAACCTCATAGTAAATAACTTTCTGATTTGGGCAGCAACACAGAACCAGATTACCTCAGAGGTAAGTGAAACACACTTTAGCTCATCTGCAGAGTAAATGTAAAGAAATCATTCACGTCTGAGGTGGGGCAGGCAGTGTGCGGAAGATAGGCAAGCTTCCAGAGCGTGTTGTGGTGGCTGGATCATTTCCAGAGACGGCTGCCAAGCTGGCCCCTAGGCAGCTGCAGCTTGGGGGAGTGGGGGCTTTCTCACCCCTCCCAACCACAGCCTTGTATGTGTGTACGCGGATGTACACACACGTGCACCAGCCAAAAACACTAATTAGCATGCGGTTTTATGTATGGGAGCTTAAAAGCCACGAACAGCTGCTGTTAGAAGCCAAGGAACTAAATTCAAGTCATAGCTCTGTGATTTAGCCATGTGAGCAGGTCATCTCAACCCTCTGAGACTTGATTCCTTCATTTGTAAATGAAAATAATATCTGAACCAACGAATTTGGGGTTTTGATGAGGATGCAAGTAAAAATGAGACAGCAGGTATTTAAGTCTTGTGTGAACTCTGTAGTCCTGCTGCCCAAGGCAAAGAGCAGAGGCTGGCAGGTCCAATGTCACTGGACTTCTGTTAGAGATGCAGGCGCATTGCTCCCATGCCCCACCTCCCCTCGCTGAATTAAAGCCTGTATTTTTCAAAGCAATCCCCAAAGTTTTTAAAAAATATTTTTATTGAATTTTTGTGGATTTCATATAATACATTTTAATCGTATTTAGCCTCCCTTCCCTATCTACACCCCCCCCATAGCCCTCCCACAGAACTTCATGCATTCTGTCATATGTGTTAAGGCCCTACTGAGTCAAGTTAGTGTACCCAGATGTCCCACCATGTGAGTTCACCCACTGGAGCCCATTCAGCCTATTTAGTGTCACTCTCTTAAAGAATATCAACTCTCCCTCACCCAGCAGTGATCAGTTGCCAATAGTTCCTCACCAAAGTTGTGGCCCCCTGCCCATTTCCCCAGTTCTATGCTGGTTTTTGTCTGAGTTTACATGGGTCTTACACATGCTGTCACTATTGCTGTTAATATGAGCAAACTCCCAACAGCCTGTAAAACTCTGTTTCCTTATGGTCATACACTCCTCCTGTGGCTCTTGCAGTCTTTCCTCCCCATCTTTTTGCAATGGTCTCTGAGCCCTGGATGGGTGAGATTTAAGACAGGAGTCCTGTCCAGGAACTCACACTCTGCAGTCTCTTATACTTTGCACTTCAGCCAGTTGTGGCCTTTTGTGTTCATCACCCTCTGTTGCATTAAGGAAGCTTTGCTGATGACAGTTGAGAGATGCATTAGTATTCTCTCCCTCCCTTGTTCCACTAAGTTCCATGAGCCTTAAGTATGAAGGTTCCATTGTAGATGTGTCACTTAAGGTTGGGCATCTCACAGACACTTAATCACTGTGTGTGATCAGTTGTGGAACTCTGTAATAGTCTCCATCTGTCACAAAAGAAGCTTCTTTGATGAGTAGTGACTAACATACTTGTCTGTAAATATAAGGATTCATATTTAGGATATAGTAAGAAATTACATTTGTCTAGGGATGTGACAGACTCAGGGTTTTCTCTAAGATCTATGCTCTCTAGCCATACGTATTTGGCTATGTTTACAGTACCACACATGAGTTCCTGCCCTATCCCCAAGGTATTTAATATGCTTATTCAAGTTTCATAAGCACTATGTACTATGAAAGTGAATTTAGGGAGCAGTTGAAAAGCCTAATAACACCCAAATCACTCTTTGTTACCCAATTTCAGCACAGTGCTGATTTCCTGAGCTTTCCACTGCTTCTTCAGAAGGTCAGACATTCTCATAGAGAGAATGCTCATAGAGAGACTCTTTACACAATATGAATTAGGCTTACCTCCTGATAGCACTGGAATTAATTGCTTTTCTTGTTGCTGTGAAAAATACCTGTTAAAAGCAACTAAAGAAGAAAGGGCTTTTTTTGCCTCACATTTTGAAGGTACCATTCATCAAGACAGGAAAGGAGGGGTGGGAGGCAAGGAGGGCAGAGCATGAGGCAGCTGGTCACATTACAACCACAGTAAGAAAGCAGAGCTGGGTGAATACTAGTACTTAGCCCACTCTCAACCTAGGGTCCCAGCCCATGGAATGGTATCACCTACATTTAGGGTGGGTCTTCTCACTTCAACTCAATTACAAACTTCTCACAGACTTACTTAGAAGTCTATCTCCTAGGTGATTCCAGATCCTTTCAAGTTGGCCATTAATTTTTACTGTCACATGTGGGAAAATAGTGTTCTTCTACAAGCATTATAACTTTATAGTTTCTATATTACAATACACTTATTTCAATATATATTAATATATAAGATCAGGCATGGTGGTGCATCCACAACTGATGTGGCTAAGGCAAGAGAATCTTGAGTTTGAGAATAGCCTGGACTATTTAACTAGGCCCTGTCAGGAGGAGGAGAAGGAGGAGCAAGAAGAGGAGGAAGAGGAGGAGGAGGAGGAGAAAGAGGAGGAGGAGGAGGAGAAAGAGGAGGAGGAAGAGGAAGAGGAGGAGAAGAGAAAGAGGAGGAAGAAGAGGAGGAGGATGAAGAGGAAAATGAGGAGGAAGAAAAGGAGGAAGAGGAGGAGGAGGAAGAGGAAGGGGAGGAGGAGGAAGAGAAAGAGGAAGAAGAGGAGGAGGAAAAGGGGGAGGAGGAGAAACAAATAAGTAATAAGGTACCTAAAGGCTTTACCTTTACTTTAGGGATGCTGTGAGATTATCTGGTCTTCTGCTCTTTGCTGTCTGCACATCTCCAGCATCACCCCTCCACTCTAACCACAGTGGCGGCCTGGCAGGTCTTGAAGAAGAGCCTTTGCACCCATCTCCTTTCTTCTTGATATACTCTCACTCTTGGTTATCACAGACCCCAGTCATTCATTTCACTGAAATCATTGTTCAAATCCTCCTTCCCAAGTGATGCTAACCATCTATGTAAAGTCATAACATCTCAGGAGTGATAACCCAGTGGTTAAAAGCACTGGCTGCTCTTGCAAAGGACCCAGATTCAGTTCCCAGTGCCCACGTGGTGGCTAACAACCATACATAACTCCAGTTCTAAGGGATCTGATGCCCTCTTCTGACTTTCACAGGTATTACATGCATGTGGTGCACTTACAAACATGAAAGCAAAACTCATACACATAAAAATAAAAATAAATAAATAAAAATTTTAACAAAACATCATAACAACTCCTTTCACTCAGATTTACTTTTCTCCACAGTATTTATTGTTTTTAGCATACTATATATTGGTTTTTTATCCATTATTATTTTACTCTTTGCCACCCCAAAATAGAATATAAATTCAGAAGGGCAGGGATTTGTTTTCTATTTTGTTCACTACTGTGCACACAAGTCCGAGAACAGTCATGACACATAACTGCTTGATATTTCCAGAATGGATGAATGAATATGCAGAGGAAGAGCTTTGAGTATGAACTCTGGGAACAGACTTCAGCATGAATTTCTGCTATTTCACATTAAGCTATCTGATTCTAGCACCTAGTGCATATTAAAAATTCTGATACAATGATCAGCATACAAAGAAGGCTCTATATGTATTGGCTCTCATTATTAAAACATTGTTGTTATTATTGAATATAAGCTTGATTGTCTCCAAGAATGCTGAAAATTACCATTCATGTTAAAGAATAATCAAATATGACTAAGTTTTTTCATGAATAAAAGCTAATTCTTTTTCCATGAATAAAAAGCAAAAATTTAAATTGGCGTATACTCATTTAAAGACTAGAACTTCTTGTCTTCTTTTGAGGAATGCCAGGGGATGCTGTCTTCTCTTACATTTCCAAATTAAATGTAATTACTGACATTGAGCAACTGAGAACATGGGCTACACAAACATCCAAAAATCATTACAGTATCAAGTCAACCTGACAGGCCATGGCTCATCCAACTGATCAAGAACTTAAATCTTTAGGAAAATAAATTGAAATTTTATTTCCTACATACACAAATGGCAAACATTTATAAGATAAGATAAATGATGAATTTCTGTTGATAATAATTACAAGTATTTTTTTTTCCTTAGAGGTATGAACTAAATATAAGTCAAATGTTTTTCATTCAGTTGCCTCAGACTTGGCTCTGAGCAACACTCATTCTAATATGTTTCCTGAAATACTACCCAACCTTACTCCCTCAATTCAGAGAAAATGGAACTAAGTTTCTAAGAAGCAAGGAAACTTCTTCACACAAGTCAGGTGGTCCCTTCACATGAGTCTGGAGTTTTGATGCCCAACTGTGAGGCACAGTTCCGTATTGCCTCGATGGTGAGCTGATGGTGGAGCAGATTGGAGGATGGAGGACTTCGCAATGTTGGGCAGCAGTTTCAGCCTTCTCTGAGTCAGTGCACTCCCCACAACTCTCTCCCTTGAGGTCCCAGGTTATGTATGGCAGTGACTTTGCCTCTATGTTGAACTTACGCTGGGGACAGTGTTGGCCTCTGTCCTTTGCAGATTCTGGTCTTGGGAGGACTGATTCTAAAGAATGGACTTTCCACCTCCCTCAATGGCTAGTTATGGTCTTGATACATGGTCCTGGGCACCAAGGCCTTGATGTTAGACCTCTCCCGATTCCCAGGCACCTAGAGGTTTTCCATTATTTTTCTATTGCTCTTCTACAGCCCCAGTGTGCCTTCACCTGTGCCCCAGTTGAACCTCTAGAGATATAAACGACAGACTGGCAAGTTAAAAAAAAAAAAAACACAACAAAGTACTGTAATAAGTAAACGGATATAATTCTCAAACCAAAAAATATGTAATTGTATTTTAGAATGTGAATTCGCAATTCTATATGTCCACTATAATTTTTGAGTGTTATTTACTGACAAAACTGTACTATTAAGCTTCAACAATACTGTGGGATTTTTCATTGTTGCTGTGAGTTTGGCTTTCACTCTTTTCCAAATTCTCCAATCCATACAAAGTTTTTCAGTACACTCATTTTTTTTTAAAGAAAGCAATGCTATTAAAAAATTTTTAAAGAAAATAATTTTGAAAATGTTTTTTAAACTTGATATTTGGGGACTGGAGCAATAACTCCGTGATTAAGAGCACTGGCTACTCTTCCAGAGGACCGTAGTTCAGCTCCCAGCACCCACATGACAGCTAACTCCAGTTTCAGGGGATCTGACACCCTCTTCTGACTTCCACTGACATTGCATGACATGGGTGTACTTACATACAAGCAGGCAATACACTCATATGCGTAAAAATAATAAATAAAATATTTTTAAAACTTGGTATTCATGTGTAAAGGTGATGAATTCATGAGTTAGTCTAGGATGAGATTAAATAATGATATATTTTCTCTAAAAATATATAGTTCTATGCATGTGTCTTCTTCAAACCTTTTGATAGCTTCCCTTGTACCTAACACATGGTTTTTAACTTGGACAGTGAGCTGATGGTCTGGAAAGTTTCCTGCCTCCTTCCTCCCCGCATTTTGTAAACTCTCTCCTGTCACTGCCATCAGGCTGCTCTGTTTTGCAAGTTCGCACCTGTGTTGATTCCTCCACCTGCCACCCAGCCTAACTCTTCCCCTCCAATCTCACAGTAGTTGTCTTCCTGAGAGGCCTTGTGGGCTCCTCACATTGTCCTTCCCCATTCTTTACTTCATAATACTTCCCAAATTTGCAGGAATGCCTTCCTTTACACATCTCTTTCATTTGTAGCTCTGTTTCTGGTTTATAGTCTATGGAACTGTGTTTGATTTGCTCTTTACTCTATGTTCAGCGTCCTGTAGCTCCTGGCATACTTCTGGCCACCAGCAAATACTTATAGAAAGAATGAACAGATGAACGAAGAGAGCTTCATCTGTGAAGGGAAAGGCTAGACTATTGGTGTTCTCATCCTCACCACTCTATACAGTCATCTTAAATAATAAACATAGTGTCATTTGAGCTCCTATGGTAATAATTTAAGAATGGCATTGTTTTTTGCCATTCTTAGATAATTTTTAAAGTAATTGTTTATAGATTAGCTCACTAGTAACATTTTCTAGATATATTATTCTGAAGTTCTGTTTAAATTTTCATACAATGAATTTAACAGCCAAACAATAAACAATATTTATAAAAAAAGACATATTATTCAGTATCATTTACTCTAGAACCTTAGTCAAATCATCTAATAAATCACTGTGTGCTTAATATTTATCA
>NW_008350555.1:678589-717299 GCF_000622305.1 Nannospalax galili
CATAATGAATAACCACAGTTTCAGTGACTTTAAACATCTGTTAAAGGAGAAAAGTTGAATATCATTTTAATGAGTATTGGGAAACAGATGAAAAATTAATTTTCATACTTTTCTACCTTTTTATTCCTCTTTATTGGGCTCTCTGAATTTCTATGACAACTTATTCAACAAATAAGTTGTAGAAGATTCCTCTTATAACATGCAAGGTTGGGGCTGCTTGTGGAAGCTCTGCTGACAGATGTGAGTGCCATTGCCTAGGGACTGAGAAGATGAGATGGGAGTAGGAATCTGCTCAGAAGTCAGGTTCTCCAGAAGACGCAGCTGTAGGCTACAGTGTGGCACAGAGGACAAGGGCTTCGGCACCTCTCCCTACCCAGGCGTCTGAAAAATGGAAACAATGATCCCTGGCCCTCACAACCAGTGAGGGATACTGTGAGGATAAATTAGATACAGTTTTCCTTGTGAAGAAAGCACTATATAATTTATGATATTGTTATTATAATCATTAGTCATCTTTGTCTAGATTTATGGAGTAACTCATCCTAAATTAAGCCTTTGGAACAATGAGAAGAGGGAAATTTATGAGACCTGCAATGATTTTCTAGTCTCATAAAAGGTTGTAGTACTTGATTCTTGAAATGTTGAAATATCTATGCCTCTTAACAGGAGGCTACAGGGACCGTCCTTTGATTTGTTATCTGATAAGTCTTTCAGGTCCCCATCCTTTTGCTCCTCTGGAGCCAGTAATTCAGTCAGCATTTTAATAGTCACCTTGACTGTTAATAAATTATTTTAACTTACCTTACACTGTTTCCTTCCTCGTCCTAGGAAAATAATGATTGTTACCTTGCCTTTATTCTCCATAATTCCTCTACATATTCACTAAACATTTTGAACATCTATGATGCAAGGTAATGAGCTAAGCGAAGAAATACAAAGGGTGTACAGTCTGGCTCATCTTTCAAAGGCTTGACATCTAGTTGGGAAATGCTACCAAAGACCAGATATAGTGATCTATTAAGTAAGAATTATCAGGTCAAGGGGAATGACCAGATACAGAGTATGAAAAGGAAAGATCAGAGGAGGCCTGCTTTCGTCTCCAGGAAGAGCAGAGATGGATAATGACTTTTTCCAGATAGATCAGGGAGGAAATCACAAACTCTTTTGCACACAGTGAGCTGTGGTTGAATGAAATAAACCAACTAGAAGCCTGAGTCATGAGCCCAAGGCTTGGGAAAGAGGCCAAGACTAAAGACACAGGTTGGAATCCATCTGTGGAAAAACCCAGAGAGTGGGTGAGACACTCAGTGACAGGATTTGAAGGAAAGGCAGATGATGGAGGACTGGTAACTAAAAAGGAAAAAAGGAAATAGACATCTAAGCAGTTGTTGGAAGAAATAAACAAGGTTGGAAAGACAAACAGAAAATAATTAGAATAGGTAGAAAAAGGCAAAGAGGCAGGGCGGAAGTCTCAGATTCGTGATCAGATGCATAGATTGCCAGAGTTGGCCTTCAAAAACCTCTCTCTCTCTTTCTCTCTCTCTCGTCTGTCTCTATCACTATACACACACACATGCACTTCAGCAAGAGTCAGTAAAGAGGGGACAAAACCAGACAGATTTCTATTAAGGATTCAAAAAGAAAGAACCAAAAGTATGAGAAGCTGAATTAGAGATTATGTGGTATTCAGAGACTAACAGTATGGCAAGAGCAGAGCCAGGGCTTGGCAGTCACAGCAGGCCTGGAATCACATTTCTGCTCTACACTGATTATCTCTATGATCTGAGCAAGGTTATTTAGCTAATCAAGTGTTAGTCTCTTCTTTTATGAAAATGGAATATTCCAGAGAACTATTTCAAAAGATGGCTTCCAGCATGAAGGAAGAGAATGTGCATGAAATGTCCTAGTTCTTAATTGGCCTTCCATGAGGAAGGAATCTGGAGGATGAGCTGGATCACGGGACAGAGCCGTGGCTCTCAAACCGATCTCCAGCAGTTGGAGATACCATACGAGTTTGGATTCCTAGGCCTCACTCAGAACTGGTTTCTGATCCCACAGATCAGGGGTGGGGCTTGAAATTCCGCATTTCTGGTAAGATTCCCAGTGATGCTGTGGCTGTTATCCAGAAAGAGCACTTGGAGGACCACTAAGGAAGAGAACGGCCCTGAATGAAAGGCCAAGGGATAAGAGATGTTGGCCCCACACGCAGTGGCTGGGAGATAAACACATCTCCCCTTAAACTTTATCATTTGGTCAAGAACCTTAGCAATCCCAACTTGAGCAGACTCACTACCTCAGAATCCCCAGAACCTGGAGCAGAAACTGAGATGTGACAGCCACTCTTCCCACAGCACAGATGAGTATAGGGCAAGGGGAGGTACCTCTGGTTTTTCTGATTAGAGGACACATAGGAGGCTAGGTGCTCTCTGTGCCTCTCCAAACCTTTTGGGCAAAGGCCACCAGAAAGTGGTCGTAACCTCTCAGGCTGAGAAAACATGATTTTTAAGAAAAAAAAAAATCATAGAAACTCAAATGTATATATTATTTTAATTTTGTTCTGTCTTTCCAATATTTGCATGTCCCAAATGTTTAATATTTCACATTTCTGTCTCTTCCTCCCCCTCTTTATCACCTTAGATTATTTTATTTTTTTATTATTGTCCCAGCCCCAAAGTACCTTTACTGCTGCACCATGTGAGCCCTCTGCCGTGGGTCGAGTTATCTCCGACTCCTTCACCCTCCCTGTCCACTCCTAATTCCTTCCCATCGTGTTATTCACGTACTCCCTTCTATTGCATCCATTAGTCACAACACTTTTTTTTTCAAAAATTGATTCTGCAGAAATCAAACACCCTCATTTTTCATTTCTGGGTTAGAGTTACTTTGTAGAAACTCAACTAGATTATGTCCCCTAATGCACTAATGCTCTGCTGGGTACATGTCGCCCACCATTTTTATCATTTCTGAATACAAAGTCAAGTCAAAACCCATTCCTTGCCAAGATTTTCCTTTCAAATATCGTTTAAGGAAATTGCTCAATCATCTGGCTTGCTTCTGCTTGGTCGCTGACTCATTTCCTCAGAGCTGAATACCCATCATCCTTCTTATATCTATGCTTCAGTCAAAGGAGAGTCCTAGGTATTTAGTTTCCCAATGTCCCAGCAGGTGTTCTCCACAGTGAGTTCTGGAGGTGGCACGGCCATGGGGACACAGTAGTCAGGACACTGGTCAGGCATCACCCGCCTTCTGTTCTGTCGTCCAGCTCCTTACTGCAGCTCACTTGTGATCTCTTTCTTTAACCGAATTTTGGAAACCTTCTGTTTCCTTAAGTTATGTGGTGTGCAGTTTCTTGTTCTGTGTAAGCAACAGTTGAATGGATGACGGAAAGGTGAGTGAATGAGACCCGGACCCATCGCTGCCTGACAGCTGAACAGCTACCTTCCTACTGAGAATGCCTTGCACGCCCTCACTGTGGCATGCTCATTAAAACCTCTATACTTTGACACGTCACTCTCTCCCCACTCTGTTTTCTCTAACGCACTACCTTTCCCGACCCATCTGCGTAGGGTGGATGGCCCTTCTGTGGGCTGAAAACATCTCAGCCTCTTCACTCTGAAACTGCGCTTAACATTGTCAGTTTGCCCGTCACACTCATTGACTAAGCCATGAGCACCTGGAAAGCAGGGACAGTGCCTTAGCATAGCTAGAATCCCCGTTCCTACCTCCAAGTTCAATTGGTGGTGTTTAAATTGAGCAGATATGTGGTGACACTCAGGTAAAGGGCAGTGATTCCAGTACGGATGGTTACCACAGGCATGGTAAGGAACAGAAGTGGGTGTGATCCTGCAGGAGACTGTCCAATGGGGCATCTCCTTAGATGCAGGCTGATGAGACAGGAAAGCAAAAGTGGCAGAGTCTGGGGGAAAGGACTGCAAGTGCCACTACTTTAGAAAAGGCCTGGAAATTTAACAGAACAAAATAGTCCCGTGCCATATACCTGCTCATCAGTGTTTCTAATGGGGAAAAATGTTACTTCCTGGAAAGGCACAGTAAAACTAAGCTTAGTAAACTTCAAAATTCCAATAATGTGATGACATGCAGCTAACGAAAAATAAAGTTCAGGAACAAGAGAACATGTGATGCCACGATGCTAAGGCAAGAGTTCTCACACCCTCTTCCCTTTTCATTTCTCTGAGCTGCAGCCTGTCACAGGTGTCCCTGGGCAGGGTTCTGTCCAGCCATTGGCCAAGTGAAATGTTACAAGCCAAACACCTGTGTGGTATTTTTGTAGCCTTGTAAGAGCACATGACTCAACTCTTCAAATCTAAAGAGTTCATTCTTCCTTTTTGAGTGAGTACACTTCTCCCCTCCCCACCGTCTTTCTCTTTCTCTCTCTCTCTCTCTCTCTCTCTCTCTGTTCTCACTCTCACTCTCCCTTGCTCTCCCTCTCTCCTTTTTTCTTTTCCTTCTTCTCACTTCCCCTTTCCATTCTTTTCCTCTTTCTGCTGCTGTTTTTCTTTCCCTTCTTCCTCTTCCTCCCCTAGCTCTTTCCCCTCTCCTCCCATCCTCCAGTTTGTATCTGTTCCTACCCCTGAGCCGTCATATATGGAGTGGCAGTTCCTGGTAATTGCTCCTCAGTAGTAACAGTTCTCCCCCTTCCAAGTCTTTATATTTTGGTAAAAAAAAAACGCTATGTGACTTACCACTTTAGAAAACATAATTTAGCTGGGTGTGGTGGTACACACCTTTATCCCAGGACTACGGAGGCAGAGGCAGGTGAATCTCTATGAGATCTGAGATTGAAGCCAGCCTGATCAAAATAGTGAGCTGCAGGCCAGCTGAAGCTAGAGGGAGACCCTGTCTCAAAAAAAGACAAAATAATAATAACAATAATAACAATAATAATAATAATAAATTTAAAAAGAACTTGCAACAAAGTCTGAAATGGACTGGAAGGATTGAAATAATCCGCCTTGTTCTGTCTTTTTCTTTTTCCATCCTTCCAGATTTAGTGTCTAACCCACACCATTCTGACACCTTTCCCCAGCTTTCAGCTTACAAACTCTCCTCTCCATTCTTAACTCATCTCACTTCTTACAGAGGGTATTCTCTGTGACAATAGAAACAAAATGCTTGTGTCTTTGCACTCTTCCTGAAGACTCTTGGAGCCAGGACAAGTCCTCTCCAGGTTTCCCTTATCCTGTCAGTGTTGGGCCAGCCCACACAGTTCACTTATTAGCTGTTTGTTCTCAGTGAAACCTATGTCTCTGGATTTCAGGCAACAACTGAGCTCCTATTTGGAGTAAAGGTCAGTGATGCTTCTAAGAACATTCCTTCAGAAACTGCTGATAGTCCTGTACTTAAAATTGCCTTTCTATATACTGTTGACTTAAACTCAGGCCCTGCCTAGGAAGTCAAGTATTCTGCCTTCTCTCAGCTTGTTGTGTAAGTTAGGTCATTACTCTTCATATAAGAAGCCTTCACACACTCCCAGGAGCCCAGTACTTCAGAACACTGAGGTACACAAAGGCTCCTGTCTCTCCTCCATTCTGCTCATGTCCCTCCAAGCACACCCCTCTGTGGAAGGCTAATGTGACTGGCTGCTGAGCTTTGTAAGCAGCTCCTGCCTGGAGGGAGACCAGCCAGGGTGAGGCATGGCCTCAGAGCCTCTGGTCCCCACACACTGCGCTGGAGCGAGTGCAGGTGCACAGGGCTACAGTCTATGAGGCTGATTGCGCTCATCATGGAAGCTACCAGACAACTTCAGCACATTCTGTGGCAGACAAACTGCTGAGGAAGAACTCTGTCAGCAGTGGCATGCCTAACGAGGGAAAGTCATGAATGAAGCAAAGGAAAAAGATAGAAATCCCAGTCAGCTCTCAACCTGGGCTGTACCCTCAAACACCCTGGAAGGATTCTGAACTCAGAATCTCTGTGAATCTCTGTGATGGGGAGATGCCCTCAGTGGGCCAGGCCATTAGCACTGTTTGACATAACTGATCAAAGATTAGAAGAAACAGTCATGTCTCTGTCAAACCCTGGCATTCTATAGACATGCTACTGAGCCCCACTGGCTTCCTGGTCACTGCTTTGTTTTTCTCCAGGATTTTAATATAGACATTTATATGATATATGTTATATATGTAATATATAAACATGTCCTTTAGGAGCTGGAGAGATGGCTTAGTGATTAAAAGCAGTGGCTTTTCCTGTACAGCACCTGGTTTCAATTCCCAGCACCTACATGGCAGCTAACAATTGTCCATAACACCAGTTTCAGGGGATTGGGCACCCTCTTCTGACCTCCTTGGCTATTGTACAACATGGATGCACTTACATGCATGTAGGCAACACATTCATACACATAAAATTTTTTTTAAAAAATAGCAAATAAATGCGCCATTTATTCAGAGAGTGCTATATCCAGTCACTTTCTCCTTTCTCTGCTTGTGTAAAAACAATTTTATTGCATGTGTGTGTGTGTGTGTTTGCATATACATGTATATGGGATGTGTCACAGTACATATGTGGAGGTCAGAGAAAACTTTGTAGGAGTCGGTTCTTTCCTTCCACCATGTGAGTCCCAGAGCTCAAACGCAGGCTTGCTAACAAGCACCTTGACCACTGAGCTTGTTCTAATTCAGCTATTTTACTGTCAAAGAAATCATATGGTAAGAGGAATTTTCCAGCCTTTGCACACTTTTAAAAGCAACAGAAATTGGATAAAGTAGTAAGAATATAGTACACATGAATATATGTGTATATAAATATATAAGCCCAGGCAACATGTGTAGCAAACAGCAAAATGCATTTCAGGTGGAAGCCCTTTCTGCATAAGCGATTATTCTTACATACTGCACTGGACACCCCTTACTGAAATCTGGCTTTCACATGAAGATTCCCATCCCCTGTTCCCTTTGCTGGTGTGTTCATTTCCCTATACCCCCATGTCTTGGAGCATGTCAGGAAATAGAGCTGGTATCCTCCCTGTTCCCCCATGGCTCTTCAACCTCTCTCAGCAAACTCACTCCAAGGATAAGATATGTTTTCTGCTTATGTTTCCATTTATGTTGGAGTCGAATGGGGGGAAGCCTTCCATTCCCCCAGGAATCTCATTTCTACAAACCATTGGTTATTCCAGTCCTTGAATTTGTGAACTTTGTTTTTCTTCCCCAAACATAGGATTCCATCCTTATACTTACTATGCTTATTTCACTATGCTATGTTTATTCTAGTAATGGTAGCATGCATCCCCCTTTTTAAAGAAAAGAGATACAAGGGTTATCTATGCAAAGGCAGTTGTATATTTAATGTGCAACTTTCTGATTACTTTTTGAATGTTGTCAAAAGGAAACTGGATTTTCCTGTACATGCCTAGTTCCCCAGCATGAATCTTGTATCAAAATTTTGGCATAGTAAGCATAAATCTCCTCCATGCGAACTTTAATTGATTAATTAAAAGGAAAAGTCATTGCTAAATTGCCAGCAGCTGTTATCTAGAAGACAGGCTTGGGAATTATATACCAAAAAGGGTAGCAATGGACAGGACATTTCTAGAGAATGTGTCTGAACGTTAGTGAAAATGACGTCTATTTCTATTAATGATAAACAATTCACATTAAGCACTTCCTCTTTTCGGTTCAAGGTTAAAGAAATGCATCACAAGACACATTGTTCAATATTAGAATTAAAAAGCACTGAAAAGCACATTGAAGAAATGCAATTCATGTTGGACAAGACCATAGTCAAGACCACTGAGGGTGAAATGCCTAAATCAACTTCAATCTACAAGCCCTCTGACTTGTGTATCAATAGAGAATGTGTCTGACTATGTTGAAATTCAAAGCTATCCAGAATAGTAAACAAAAGAAGAAACTTCTAACCAATGTCATGAGGAAAGCACACCAAAAATAAGTTCCACCTTGAACTAATAATTAGAGGGATGAATAGGAGTGGACAGGGGATGAAGTCAGCTGCCATGGGGAGATCCAGAGAAGGAAGAGTTCAGAAGTATGAACTCTCTAAGCAACCAGAACAGTGACAACTCCTGTAAGTCATGCTTACTCCTCTCACAAAAGCTAAGGCTGGAATTTTCTCCATCTGCAGACTAGCCAGGAGCTCATAAAGCTGGGTCTGCGCCAGAACCCTGACCTAACCATGATGAAGAACTCAGCTTGGGGAAGAGCTATCCCCTAAGCCACTGCACACAGCACCAGGGCCACCTGAAGTCAGCCTGTGGGAGGCTAGGGAACATCTGGTCAAGTTCATCTCCTGCCAGCACTGTGAAACTGACTCTGTATTACTTGTGTCTGTTTTAAATGTACCTCCCTGTCCAACACAGCATCTTCGGAACATCAGTCTGTTGCGTAATGACTGAGTAGGGTCCGAAAGTCAAGCCACACATGTAGAGCTATGAGAAACCACATGTGGAAGAGAAAAAGAATCTCAGCTTGAATATAATTTTTATTCTCAAAGTACTAAATGTGTTGGAAGCCGTGCTCAGTATTTGATACAGGCAGAACAGGGTCAGGATGTGCTATGCTTGCAAACTTCTCTACTAAAGGGTCTTGAGGGCATTTGCAAAGTCATCTTAATAACTTTCATTCACTGAATGCCTACCAGGTGTCTGAGACCTTATAAATGTTATTTATTCAATATGGCACAAAGGAGTTGTTATTATTCTTATTTTTCCAATTAGAAGACTAACCGCTGAAACAATAAACAACTCACAAAGTTTCCACAGCTGGGAAATGACAGAGCTAGGTTTGGACATCATTTCCTTCGTTTTCAGAGTTTACAGTCCTCCTACACATTGTGCATTCTTCCTTATCCACCAGAAACGGGGATCTAAGAAGACTGTTCACTGCTTGTGTTTGCTCATCCCCATCAAGTAGGCAGTGTCTAACCAGGGGCTGTGTCATTCAATGAAAATAAAAGCCCCCAGCCCCCATCACCTAGACTTCACCCAGCAAAAAGGTTAGGTACAGATTTTCTACATGATCAAAACCATCTTGGAGAGGGGCTAGAGAGATGGGTCAGCAGTTAAGAGCGCTGGCTGCTCTTGCAGAGGACCTGGGTTTTGTTCCCAGCATCCACATGGTGACTAACAACTGTCTGTAACTCCAATTACAAAGGATCAGATGCCCTCCTCTGACCTCTGCAGGCATTGCACAACACAGGCACACTTACATACATGCAGACAATACACTCATACACAAAAATAAAAATAATAAATAAAATGTTTAAAACCCACCTTGGAGAGCTCCCAGTACAGTGTCTTCATTTTGCAAATAGGAAAACCAAGGTCAAAAGGAAAAAAATGCCCATAAAATTTCAGAACCCACATAGGATTCTGAGTCGTCTTGGTGGCAAGGGAAACATTTTCTCTGCTTGGCTGTACTCTAACTCAACAGAAGGCTCTTCCCACTCAGCATGTAAAAAAGCAGTCTACCTAGTACTGGAAAAAGACAAAATCTTAACCTAGCTTCTGTTTATAGTGACCAGCCTTTCTTTCTTTCATTTTACAACTAAACTGCTGGAAACAGAAATTGGTGCCTGCTGACTTTATCTCTTCCCCTGGAACTGGAGTACGAAACTGGAATGCCTATTCAAAATCTTCCCAGCTGCTTGCCCAGCTGCTGAGGCATTTACTCCAGCTTGCAGCACTGAACCCATCCCCTCTCTTCCAGAATGTGAGGATTCGCTTTTCCCTCTGTACCTTTGCCAAAACCCTAAAAACGTTCCCAGCAACCTCTTGACTAAGTAACAAAAGATTTATCACTCTTGACCTAAAGGACACTTGTCTCAACAGGAATATAATTTGATAGCTGTACTGATGAGACAAACAAACTGATGGAGCTGTGGCAGAATCATGTTCCTCATCCTGATGTTTGGACGGCTCCATTCCCCAGCCATGAGCAACTGAAAAGAGCGAGTCAGGGCTGGGGAAATAGTGACATGGTGGCATGAGAATCTTGGGTTCTTGTTCTGAAAATAAGCAATAGTCTCTATATTCATGTCTGTTTTGTATAAGGCAAGATGTTAGTCAAAATGAATCCTAGTCAATTACTCATATCAATCAGACTATGTGACATCTTTATTTTATCAATTGCCACCAAGTCAGAAAGGAGAGGACATATCTGCAGGCTAGAAAAGTCTGAATTTAGCAGCCTTCAAATTGGGCATAAGAGAGAAAGCAATATTGCAGTCTGAGTCCCAGTGAAAACACAGCCTGGACAGGGTTGTATTTGAATGGCAGAGTTGCAAGGCAGCAAGACTTAGTGAAAAGGTGTGACAGAAAAGGTAGAAAGCCATAGCATGTCCACTGCATTGCCACAAGCCTCAGAAATGCACAGCTGGTGTTCAGCAGGTGCAGCCACTCAGCCACCTGCCACGTTTCCAGACAGGCTGTTCTGAGAAACAGCCTGCAGTTTCATGAAGAAGGACAAATATCTGCATGTCTTCTTCCTGTCTCCTGTCTCCTGGTTTTAGCTCACGGGGAGTGACTTTCCCCAAAATTCCAGGTCACCACACCCAACTCTCTCAATAACTGCTGGGGATCTTTCTCAGTGCCTCAGTGGGAAGCCTAGAAGTGGCTTGAGGATTCAAAGACCCCCGGAACTGGCTCATCAGGCTCAGGTGACAAAACTGCATAGGCCCACAGGAGACCAAGTAGTCACAGTGTCAGTGGAGGGCCTGAGAAGCAGGTGGCATTATAGAATCTGATGAAGTGTGTAAGTTTATATAAATATATAAGCATACACTAGGAGTTAGCATTAAGATAATACCCACAGCCCAGAGTTACATCCTTCTTCAAAGTTTGTCAAGTATCTCTTTGTACTGAGAACTTGGTTTATGCTACAGACAATAAAAGTATAGTATATTCTCCAACCTAGACATTTGTGATGGTTAATATTGATGGTCTAGGGGCTAAAGAGATGGCTCAGCAGTTAAGAGCATGTACTGATATTGCAGAGAACCCAAGTTCAATTCCAAGCACTCAGGGTAGCTCACAACCTCCTGTAACTCCAGCCTCAGGAGCATCTGATGCCTCTGACCTCCATGAGCACCTGCACTCACACACACACACACACACACACACACACACACACACATTAATTTAAAAATACTGATGTTCAACTTGACAGGATCTAGAATCACCTAGGAGACAATTTCTAGGCATGTCTGTTAGGAAGCTTCTAGTTGGGTTAATTGAGGTTGAAAAACCTATCGTAATGTGGATGGCATATCCATGGGCTGAGGTCACCAACCTAATAATAAAAAAGAGAAAGCGAGCATGGCACTAGCATTCATCTCTCTCTCCGCCTCCAGATTCTTGAGCAATATAACCAGCTGTTCATGTTTCTCCTACCACACCTTCCCACCAGGATGGACTGACCCCTCAAACTGTGAGCCATGACCAGCCTCTCCTTCCTTAAATTGCTCCTGTCAGGTATTTTGTCACAGAAACTAGAAAAGTAATTAATACAAAATTCTAAAGTCAAAGGCAAACGTTATGTATTATATGCATTATATAGCTCTGTACAGCATGATGAATATTTCATCAATATCACATTGCACTTAAGACACCAGTCACTTAACATTATAGACCTGGTAATGCCGAAGTCGTCTTAGTTTGTCAGAACACAATGATGGAGGGGGATGAGGAGGTGGATCAGTGGCTAAGAGCACTGGCTGCTCTTGCAGAGGACCCAGGTTCGATTCTTAGCACCTACTTGGCAGCTAACAACCATCTGTAACTCCAGTTCCAGGGGATCCAATGCCTTTTCTGACCTCTGCGGGCATTGTACAACATAGGTGCACTTATACAGATGCAGACAATACACTTATACACATAAAAAAATAAAATAAATATATAAAATATTTAAAAAGAACACAATGATGGAGTTCTAACAGTGCACTTATGAGAATATTTTCCTAGATATTCAGTCTTCCATTGCTTAATGGTTTATGTATGTATATGAATGCGTGTGGAACAACATTTACGTAGGTGTTGAATCTTCTAAAAACCCCTTTAATCTATTGCAAATATTACCAGTTTCTAAGGACCAAATACAAAGAGTATCTCTTTGAATGTTTAATGACTTCTTTGTAATATTTTACTCAGTTGTTCCCTTCCTTTCTGTCTCACTTGTCTTCCTCTTCACCAGATTAAAGTGGAAAAAAAGAGGCAAGTGAAATGGTGGCAAGTAGAGAGATGGTGAGCACGAGGTCAGAGAAAGCCTCACCTTCCCCACCCCAAAGTGAAGGCTCCCTAGTAATCCTGCATTTAGAATTTAAAGCTGCTCTTTCCATTTTTGCTGTCAAGTGAGTTACTCTCCACTCCTGTGAGTGAGGGTGGGGTGTGGTGGGTGAACAGACCTGGAACCATGTCCTACATGGCACCTGGACTTACTTTTAGGGATTATGAACCCTGGGCATTAATGATTTTTATATTTGCTTCCTGTGTCTTCTATAGCAAATCACAAGACCTTTGTTGCTTAGAACAGTACAAATTTATGCCTTCATAGTTCTGGAGGTTAGAAGTGAAAATCAAGGTGTGGTCAGACCCATCTCTTCCTCTAGTGATAATGTGGTAGACCCCTCCCTTGCCTCTTTCAGTGGCTTTTGGCATTTCTTGGTTTTCTTGGCTTGTGGCTATAGTATTCCAGTCTCTTCTATCTCTTCTTACAGCCTTACCTGCTATGTCTTTACCTTGTCTGCCTCAAATCTTCATCTCCACCCTTCTCTCTCTCTCTCTCTCTCTCTCTCTCTCTCTCTCTCTCTCTCATGTGTGTGTGGAGGTCTCTGTAGGTATATGTGCGTACAGGGATGCATGCATGCATGTATTCATGTGTGCGGAGACTAGAAGTAATATTCGAATGTCTTCCCATTCACCTTCTGTCTTTGGAGACAAGGTCTCCCACTGGGACCTGAGACGTGAAGGCTGGACTAGCTAGACAGGGAGCTCTGGCGATCTAACTGTCTCTGCCTCCCTAGTGCTAGGATTACAAGTGTGCACCACCACACCTTGCCTCTCCACAGATACTAGGGATTGGACTCAGGTCCTCACGCTTAAGCAGCAAGCACTAACTAAGCTATCTCACTGTAGCTCTCTTCTTTTTAAAAATTATTTCTTAAGTTAGCATACAAAGTAACAGGTTTTGCTACAGCATTGTTCATGCATATGAGTCACTGCACTTTGTTCTAAGTTGTCCTGATCCCCATTGTCCTGTCCAGTGCCCCTGCTTCCAGTTTGGATGCCTTTCCTTGCTCCGAGAGAGTCCTTTCTTCTGCTTTCATGTCACATGTATTCTAGATAATCCAAGAAAACCTCTTCATTTTAAGATACTTAATTTACAGCCACAAAAATTATTTTGCCAAATAAGATAATACAGGTTCCAGGAATTAGGACTGGAGCATACACTGGGGGGCACCATTCAAAGCAAAGTGATACCCATATACACAGAGATGGCATTCCTGATGGCACCAAAGTCTAGCCTCCATGAATCAGCCTCTTTCCCAAGCCAACCTGTGCCCACAAATATTAGACCAAGTCAAACACTAAACCATTAAATGTGCTTCCAAGGAAAACAAATGGCAATCTGCTCCTGTTTGAGAATCTAGAATAAGGCTCAATAGAATCATTCAACAGGGAATAGACATGGTTCTGGCCACTAGAATTTAGCACTTATTTACATACCAATTATAACTATTCTGATATGTCCAGGCCATTGTTGAGCTGAAATCTCTTGGAATAAAATAAGCTCAGACTACTAACATTTTACCTGGAAAATAACATAGAACCTTTTGCCTTCACATCCATTGCATTTCAAAGGAAGTTAAATATTATGCTGTCTTGTACCAAACACCCTTAAGAATATTTTGAAACAATAATATAGGACATCTTTTTCTTTGACTCTAATCCAATTTCTTTGAGTGATGTGTAAACCTTAAAATTGTTTGTAGCTCTATGTCAGGATCCATTACTTTTGAAATGACCCCTACAGTTCACATTCTAGATAGCATTTTCCTCTCTTCCCTGGGAATTGCAGATGTTTTGTAGACACACTAATTGCTTATGATACATGCCATCCTTTTGAACATGGATGTTTTCTCAGTGAATCAGTAAATACTCTGTTATTTGGAGAACACTTACCCTGAATCCTTTCTACTTAAACATTGTAATCACACAGACTGAGTTATACCTTTGTAGCTGCCCTGTGAACATCGCACTCTGTATAGATTTGGTGTTACAATAGCTTCAGAAACAATTCAGTCCATCAATGGACCAGTAATGATTTCTTTTGTGGGCATATTAATCTCGTAGAAACTAAGCATTACATTTTAGACAATAAAGCTTGCAAAAGACCTGTCAAATCTATATTTTTTAAATGCTTTATACTACATTCTTCCAAAACACACCCCACTCCACTGACCTTTAAGCACATTAACCTCTGCAGGAATTTTTTAAATCCATATTATGTGCACAAAGTCTCTAATTCAGCATTTAGTAAGGAAAATAGATTGTAGTTGGTGCTAAAATGTCAGCAAATCATCCACATCTGACAGTAGATTTGCTAAATGACAAAGAACAGCATTAAGCTTGCCTTAAAAGAAAGGCAGCATGGCTTAAAACACTAGTAGATCCAAGGCAACTGCTCAGATAATAGCATACTTTATTATACCAGTATCTGACTTACAAAGATACCCAGATATAAATCAGAGGCTGCAGTCAGTCACCAGCTCCAAGGACTCACTGTTGTCCCCCAGCCTCTCCACAGTCTTTTAATATTCCCCTCCCTGTGGGATAAATACCCCAAATATCTCCATTCCCCCAGCTTCCATCACTTTGGCCGTCCACACCTCACTACTTGGTACATCTTAGACAGCTCCTCGTTCCTGAGCATCCACACTCTCTTGCCACCCTTTCCCATCCTCCTTCGCCTCTTTCTGCACTACTGTAGGACATGTCAGCATTCTTTTTTCTCCTCCTTCATTGTTCCATTTTAGAGTCAGACAAAATGACTATAATTATGACTGAGAAGCATAAGCATAGCATTCCTGACAACACTAGATCTAGGAAAACACTCCACATATTAACAAGTGAAATGGAACACAGGGAGGGGCAGGGCCTGGGCCACATAGCTTTCTGCAACTCTACAGGGCCCTCTTTCACCATGGAGCAGATGCAGCTCCGTTTGGCTGCTTGAGAGCAGACATTCCACTCTTAGGTTTGCGCTCTTGTTTATTTACTAGCACTGAGCAAGTACTGTTTTCTCTCTGGTTTATTATTTTTTTTTTTTAAGCCCTTAAAATGGTAGTTTCTCTGACCTAAGAAGGTTTTGTGAGATGTGAGATTTCTTATTAGTTCCGTCTCATTTGGATCTTTTTCCTATCAATGTAGTCAATTAAGACACAAATGAATGCCTAAACTGTAACCAAAATAACTGTAGATTCAAGACTATTGTACTCAGTGTTTTCCCTGTAAACTAATCTTGGTATTTGAACAGGCTGGTAAAAAATGTATGGTTAATTTTGTCAACAAAAATTTTCCGATTTGTAAGAAAATGTCAATATTCCCAATTTTTCTTATTCACCTATCTGCCCATTTTGCTGCTGAGTGGTGGTCTCAAGCTCTTGTCCATCTTGTTTTTTCCTCAGTGAAGCCATTACCCAGAATTGGCATAAACTTAATTTTTTTTTTTTTTTTTTTTTTTTTTTTTTTTTTATCTCATGTACCCCAGGCTGGCCTAGAACTCATTATGTAGCAGAACGAGGCTGGCCTTGAACTCAAAGAGATCCACCTGCCTCTGCCTCCCAAGTGCTGGGACTACAGGCGTGCGCCACCATGCCTGGCTAAAGTTAATTTTTAAGAAATAGTTCCTGAATAAAATATTTAACTAATGAGTTATTTTGATGATTTTAGTTTTGACTATTGTAGCCTTTACATTTATACCATTTTGAAAAGAAAAGTAGATGATGTGTGTATAGTAGATTCAGGAGCCTGTGAGTTAGAGCTGGAACAGATCCTAGGAATTGCTGAAAACATTATGTCAAATAATAAATTTTAAAAAAATATTTCTTAAAACATTAATTTTGTAAGTAAAGGAATAAGGGGTTTCAACAGGCTAAGTACTGTGATACCCAAGGCACATTACAACTGGACAATGCCAAGCTACTGTCCCAAGCCTCAAACTACTACTACATGCCTCCTGGAATTAGTCCTCCTCATGAGACAAATTGCTTACCTTGCCCACAACTCACTTTGGTGTAACCTTACCTCACCAGAATATATAGATCTCTGTCAACAGAATTAAAAAAAAAGATTAGATAGAAACTGATAGCAGAAGTAGAGGAATATTATCCTACATTATTTTTATTTAGACACTAACTCTGATGTCCTGTGAGCAAAAAGTTGTGGGGAAAAAAGAGCTCAGTTACCAGCATATTTACTGACCCTGACCAAATCTGAATCTTAGATATCAACTGAGCTTGGGAGAAATTTGTGGCTTAAAAGTATACAAAAGGCTGGGGCCAGGCGTGGTGGCACATGCTTTTAATCCCAGCACTCAGGAGGCAGAGGCAAGCGGCTCTCTGTGAGTTCAAGGCCAGCCTGCTCTACATAGCGCATTCCAGGCCAGTTGGGGCTACAGGGAGACCCTATCTCAAAAAGACCAAAAAAGCATATAAAAGCTATATTCTAGTATAGAAAACATTTTCATGCCCATTGTTTCCTTTAACACACACACACACACACACACACACACACACACACACACCCCACAAGGTGTTGGCATGATAGCGTAGCAATTTTACAAAGAGGAATATAAAGGTGAAAGTAGTTAGGTAACGAACGGTTTAGGCTCATGTAAGCCACATAGATATTTGGTAGAAAGAGCCAGAACTAAGTCCTTCCAGCCAGGACAGTTCAGTGTACAATTTTCCCCATTTAAATGCATGTACCGTCTTGTTCTCAAATTGGTATATTGTCCTGAATTAGTGAAATTTACAACTCCTTCTGCATGTATGTCCCGCCTGTCCCCGCATGAAGACAGGCTGTTTATGGGTTAACTCCAGCTTTTGTCTGAAAAAAAGTAATTTACTCTCCTTAGTGTTTTTCCACCTTATCAACTTCTGGGAAACATTCAGACTCTGGATTCTGAATGGCTTCATGGCATTTACTGTAGTGTATATCCATGTTCTGTCCTTTGCTGCACACATACACTCAGAATGATGACTTCATCCTCTTCCACATGGACTGTCCACCATTGCAAGCACTGGTGATTAGAGCAAGATAAGACAGCAAAATCCACTGAGAGAGAGAGGGACAAGGTTTATAATGACACACCAGTGAGAGGACACTGCCACATAAGGAACACCCCAGGATCTCCATAGGAGACGCTAAAACAGGAAACAATTTCCCAAGTCCCAAGAAGTGAGGTGAGGATGATGTGGGAGTTCCCCCAGAGGCCCTGAGGAGCCTGGGTGCATATTATAGAAGGCCATCCCACATCTTATAGAAGGTTCAGGCTCCATTTGGTTCCCAGTGCATAATTCCCCATCAACAGCAACCTCTTCAACTTTTGAGTTTGTACAACTCTGGCACCACAACCCACAGGAACAAACTGGAAAGCCAGTTTGCAGCTACGAGCAGAAATTTCAAAAGTCCAGCAACCTCAAAGCATGGTCTAGAAGACGAATTTAGGCTCTGGAGTGGGCACATTCCCTGAGTCAACACCACCGGTCCCTGTTCTTAGGAATAATCAAATGTATAGGAGTCGTGTGTGATCAAGGCAGGACCCTGGTTGCTTGGGTCAAGGAGGGTCATTGAAGCATAGAGCTTTCAGTAAGGCAGTTTTACAGGTTCAGAAATCCTCAAGTCTTCTACCCAAAGCCTGCAGTTCTTACTGAGATCCATGAGCTTGCCCAGCCTCCCATGGGTCATCAGAAAAGCACCTGTGATGGTTCAATCTTGGTTGACAACTTAGTTGGATCTAAGAGAAACACCTCTGAGCGGGTCTGTGAGGGTATTTCCTCCAGATTTGAGGAGACCATTTCCCAAAGTGGCCAGCACGATCCAGAGGCCACCCAGCTCTAAAGAGGTTTGAGGGTAGCAGTACAGCTTTCGCTCCCTGCCTTCACTCCCTGCTGGTGAGTGCATTAAGCCAACACCAGAATCCAGCTTCTTCAGCGTCAAACGCAGACTGAAGAGCAGTGGCGCTCCAGGGATCCGCCAGGCCTTCATCACCACATAGTGATGCCACGGAATCCAGCCTCATGGACTGAGCAGCAACCAGGTTCTCAGGCCCTCCAGCATGCAAATCGCCATTGAAGTACTGACTACCCAGAATGCATCATATAGGCCCGTCTACTAAGCCACTTTCATAATAAGTACTCTCATACTGTTTCTGTAGAGAACCCTGACTAATACAGAGCTACACAAAACTCGTACAGGATACAGGTAATCTGTAGCAAGTGTACACTTTTGAAACATGAATCTATTTCCTGAATTAAAATGGATGTCTTAGAGGACCATAGGTTGAACTAAGTACCTCCTCTCCCCCAACACACCCCATTTTAGTTTATGCTTCTAGTCCCTTCTTATTTAAAAAGAAAGTTTCAAGTTTGCATGTAGAACAATTATGGGTACAACAGACACTTATCTTGGCTCTTCCCTGGAGGGAAAAGCATAAAGGCCCAGCATTATAAACTGTGTCTAATTTGTTTGTTAGTGGGGGGAATGTAGGTTAATTAATCTAGTTTGGGGACTGCTAGATAATATCTACGCATTTGTAGATATACTGTTCAATTAATTCCTCCCAAAGACTTTTATACAAGATTCATCTCAAAACTTCAGCCTTGAAATTTTTCAAGGTCTTTGGGGTGACTATTAGGGAAGAACACACTTCAGAAGCTACAATGTTCTCTCCAGCTTTCATCCTGGGGAAGGTTAACGAGGTTGTAGCCCTTGAGAGCATGGTCAGGACACCCAATTCAATCGCTCTCGCACTCTCCTCTTGTTTAATTCTTGGAATCATGGACTGGAGCCTGTGCTCCAGGATGCCTGCTATTCAGGCCACCATGGTTTCCTGCAGAAGCTGACCAGACTCAGAAACAGTCAGATGACTTTGGAATCTTTAAATGCTTTTCCAACAGAAGGTTTGCCCCTTTCTTCTCCTGTTGCTCATTTTCAAGTTAAGTGCAGGAACATACATTTTCTGAATCTCAAAGAAGATTTTTAATTGATTCCCTAAATAGTTTAAGGTCTATTAATCCCATTGATATTGCAAATACTGCAATTCATTCCAGCTGGGACTCTAATCACATTCATTAACAGGCTGATTTTTACCTGCCAGCTAATATTTTACCTTGCATCAATAAATCTTCAGCTTTCTGGCCAAATTGTGCACAAAATAAAATAAATTACCCAGCCTCCTGGTTGTTCCACAGGGGTTGAGTTAAGCACCATGCCCCCTTCTGGGAAGGGTGAATCAGGCATGAACATAATGATAAGCTAAAGAATGTGTGTGTTTCTCACATATAACATCACAAATATAATGCTGGATTTTTTAGGCACAGGGTTTTTCTTGCATTTTCTACCCATTTTATTTTATAATACACAAAATGAAAGAGAAGCAAAATTGGTCACTGACGTAGACAAAATTTTTATAGTGGAATAAAATAATTTGCATACAAATATATGTCTTCAGTTAATTTGGATTGATCCATTATTGTGAACTCTATCCTTGGGTATGAAAAGGCTATTGTCTTGAAGTCAGAAGTGCTGTGATACCCTCACACAATCCTCATAAGACTTGGATTGAGCCTGTTAACATTCACAGAAGCCTGTAGGGCTTGGGAGGGAACTCTTGAGGAAGCACACAAGCCCCTCCCTCACTGAGGGTGTATAAATGGTTAACAACTACTGGGAAAGAAGACTCTTGTTCAGTGGGCAGCTGTCTACAAGTTGTCCATGCTCCTTTAAGTAACTCCAGTTAAACTCATTAGTTCATAAATCTAAGCTCGGGTAGAATAATTCCTTTGGTCTGTTGCTATTGCTCTTGTAGGGTGAACGGACATTTATTCACATCACCCTAGGAAAAGTCAACAATCTACCTGTGGAGTCCTTCTCCATCCAGTGGATGAAATAATGACCAGAATTAGGCATGTAAAATATACACAGATCAGTGATCCAAATGGAAAATCAACCAAGTGTCTAGGGATCTTTTGCTGGTACTGTGTGTACTGAAAGAAGAGAGATTGGCAGGACCTTAAGCATAGAGCTCAGAGCTAGGTCTCTCTGGATAAACTGGAAATTTTTCTGCCATTAGTTAACAGAGACAGTCAGAGGAATTTTCCACAGTGGCTAAAGGTGTACAGGGACCTTTGCTACACACTAGCTGTAAGCTTGAACAAGCTTATTAGCCTGCGTAAAATCTACATTCTTTTATGTGTTGATTTTTTGATAAAAACCTAGTATATAAGATATAAGGGCTTATATTAAACCCTCTAAAAATAAAATCTAAATAGGGAAAAATGTTGTGTTTTTGTATTCAACTACCATAGTTTCTCTTAAATTTGGTTTTATATTAGACTAATGAGTCAAAATCATTGTGTAGAACCCTAGTGACATCAGTCTTTCTCCATTACCACTTCATTATAAACCTTCATTACCCCTCTGATGTCATCTACAACCTTCCCACACTCTCATCTAACTCCAGTTGCATGGGTCTCCTGGCTGACCACGGACATGTCAATAATTGTATAGCTTCCAAGTTGGCACTGGTGAGTGTGAGTGGGGGAAGTCAGGATATGAAGTAATCACTTATCAAAACACAGACAAGAAAGAAGAAAAATGGGGCTACAAGGCAGGTTAGGGAAACTGAAGAAACTATAAGATTGGGGATTAAATCCAAAAGTTTATTAGTAATTCTATGCTCCTATTAAAAAGGTAGCCAATGGACTTTTAAAGCATACAATATGCTGGTTGTACGTAAAAAGGATTGAAAAAATACAACATACAAACATTAACCAAAGAAGTAATATGAGCCTGAACCAGACAACCAGAGCGGGGGCGGGGCAGGGGAGAAAGAGAACAACTGGAGACTTCATATGAGTGGTGTAAGACACATATTCATTCTTAATGTGCATTCACCTAATATGATAGCCTCAAAATAATGAAAGCGGAGCTGGGTGTGGTGGTGCAGGCCTTTAATCCCAGCACTTGGAAGACAGAGGCAGGTGAAATTCTGTGAGATCTAGGCCAGCCTGGGTTTATATAGCGAGTTCCAGGCCAGCTGTGGCTACAGGTCTCAAAACAAAACAAAAGAAAAACAACCACCAAAAATGACACTAAAAGGGCTGAAGAGTTGCTTCGCAGTAAAAAGCACGCACTTCTCTTGCAGAGGACCTGAGTTCAGTTTTCAGCACCCACATCAGACAGCTCACAAGTACCTGTAACTCAGCTCCAGGGGATTCCATGCCCTCTTCTTGACTCCTTGGGCACCTTCCCTCTCACTTGCTCAGACCCACACCCAGACACAAACCTACACACATAATTAAAATGCAAAGATAAATATCTTTAAAAACTAAAGAAAACTGGGGCTGGAGAGATGACTCAGTGGTTAAGAGCACTGACTGCTGTTGCAGAGGACCAAGGTTCGATTCCCAGCACCCACATGGCAGCTACGAACTGTCCTTAACTCCAGTTCCAGGGGAATCCAAAGCCCTCTTCTGACCTCCACAGCATTGCACGACAAGGGTGCTCTCACATACATGCAGGCAATACATTCATACACATGAAAAATAAATAAAATAAATAAGTAAAAACTAATGAAAATTAGAATAGTCCTACAATTATTAAATTTATTAAGCCTATACATAAAAAGTTCTATCAAGAAAATACTCTAGGGAAGGAAAAGAGGCTATGAGCAAAGTACATGATAGACATGTAAGGAAATGTCATAACAAAGCCCACCATTTGTATGATGAATGCAGTTAAAATGGTAAAAGAAGGAAGGAAGGGGGCAAGAGAGGAAGGGAGAGAGAAGGTAGAGGGAGGGAGGAAGGTAAGAACGGGAAAAAGAAAATTACAGACCTAGATTTTATTGGTGAAGAAATAGGTTGTACAACATCTTCAGAGAACAGAAAAAATAGTTCATTTTTATAATACTAGCATAATCTTGAGGCCCAAACCTGACAAAATCATTATGAGAATGGAGAATCACAGGCCAATCTCACTAATAAGCACAAAATTCCAGTAATACACATGAGTAGCACAACTCATTTACAAACGGTATCTGTTTGCCTTCAGATTTTTAACATATTTAGAACAATCCTGTTAAGAACCCAACATTTAATGATGAAGAAATTGACAAACCTATTTTAAAATACATACAAATACAAATGGCTAAGATATGTAAGCTCTCTTGAGTAAAAAGGCCAAGAGAATTTGCTCTACTAATCGAATTCCATATATAAAAGTATTATAACTAGGAAATGTGATAATACTGCAAAGTTTGATAAATGGAATAAAAACTTCAGAAGCCCAAGTGCATAGACACTCACTCTACTACCACGCAGCAGTGAAATGCAGCAACAAAAGAACATCTCTCAGAAAGCATGATGAATCCCTTGAGCATCCTCCCGAGGAAGAGATTGACTCATACCTCACACCATGCACAATGATAAATTCCAAGCAAATATAGGCAACCAATGATGCTTTACTAACATTATACTAAAGGATATCTTCATTATGTTGAAGTCAGGGAATCTCTTAAGCAAGATACATGTCACAAGACCTTTTTTGATGCTCTAAAGAGAAAGATTGCAAATTGGACTATATTAAAGCTAGAAACTTTTTTAAATAAATAATTTATTGAGAATTTCATATATGCATATAAGGTTTTTTGATCAAATCCATGCCCACTCCCTCCCCTCCATCTCCTCCCATATCTCCCCATCACATTTTTCTGATAACTTCATGTACTCTTTCTTCTTCTTTGATTTATTTATTTTTTATGGGGCTTTTGGCTATTCTAACATTCCCCCTTCTGAAGAGGTAACCCTAAAATCTTTTAAGGATTAGATAAAAGTTCCCAAATAGTTTCAACATTTTTGGCCTTTGGAATGAAATATATTGCTAAGAGGCCCAAGGACATTGTGAGTTTTAGCCAAGAAACTGGCTACTTTTCTTTGGAGTCTTTTTACCCTAACTGCCTAACCAATTCCTACCTCCTGTTCTTATCGCAACATCCTCTGAAGAGGTTATCCAAATTGCCAATAAGGAATCAGGACACAGACCATGCTAAACAGGGATGCAGGGTGAGGCAATACCCATTAAGTACCCCTTCAGTGGGTCTATCTAAAAGACTCCCAAATTGCATAGCTCTTATCTTGAGGAGTAAAAGAAAGTCTTATGTTTCGTACTATAAAAAAGTGGACACTAGAAAGAACCTTGACAGGAATCTCACAATGGGATATCTAAATAAAAAAACAGAACTAAACTTCTCTGGTAATCAATTAAAACCCCATGATATACCTCTATACAATTGTCATAATGCCTTAAATTTTAAAAAGAGAGAGCAACATTAACAACTATTTGCAAGAATATGGAGCAGTGGAAATTTTTATATAAGGTAACATGAACATCAATTTGGTAACTGGCTTGTCATCACATAGTCAAGTTGGGCATGCATGGAACCTATTGATCAACAATCTCAGCCCTGGGATGTATACCAATGGTTGAGTGCTTGTAGCAGCATCATTTAAAACAATCAGACTTGAAAATAACCCAATGCCTTATGCCATATGTCTTATATCATGTTATTATCAATGGAAGACTAGATAAATGGATGGTGGTATATTGAGTAAACAGAATAATACCTATCCATAAAAGTGGCCTGGCTACAGTTATATGATGAGGAAAAAGAAGTCAGGCACACATATTTCACACTATATAAATCAATTACATAAAATTCAGAGGGGAGAAAAGCCAGGCATGGTGGCACACACCTGTAGTCCCAGCACTTGGGAGGCAGAGGAGGTGGATCTCTGTGAGTTCAAGGCCAGCCTGGTCTACACAGCGAGTTCTAGGCCAGCTGGGGCTACAGGGAGTCCCTGTTTCAAAAAGACCAAAAAAAATTCAGATGGAAGAAAAACAGACTGGAAAAATGGATCAGCACTTAAGAGCACTGGCTGCTCTTACAGAGGACCCAGGTTCGATTCCCAGAACCCACATAGCAGCTAACAACCATCCATAACTCCGGTTCTAGGGAATCTGACAACCTCTTCTGACCTCTGCAGGGCAATGTACACACATGGTGCACTTACATACATGCAGGCAAAACACCCATACACATAAAATAAAAATAATAAAATATTTTTAAAAGGAAGAAAAACTAAATTCTAGTATTAAAGTTAAGGAAGTAAAAGAGAGAAACGTATGAAGACAGGACAGCTATCAATTTTTCCTGACCCATGCAGTAGTTTATTCAGGTGTTGCATTTGTAATGATTCACTAAGCCACAAATGTATTTTTCCACATTTTTAAAATGTGTTTACTTAGCATAAAGAGAGGTTGAGTCTGGGAAGAGGGATCACTTGGTAAAGCACTTGCTGTGCAAGCATGAAGGCCTGAGTTCCATTCCCAGCACCCATATAAAGAAGGTAGCACAGTGGTGTGCACCTACAATCCCAGCATTGGGAAGGTGGAAATATGAGGTTCCCTGGGTCTTGCTGGTCAGCCAGTCTAATTGAATTAGCAAGCTCCAAGTTCAATAAGAGACCCTGTATCAAAAAATAGGGCAGAAAAGAATTGAGAGAAACATTCAACTTTGACCTCTGCCCTCTACATACACACAAGTACAGGAGCACCTTCACATACATGTGCACACACACAAGTATATACAGACACACACACAAAGCTAACATTTGTAAATAATATACTTAGCCCTGAAGTTTTTTTTCTAAGAAATTTCATTCCTTAGATATAATGTGCAAATCTATTAAGAATTAAGTTGAAGGGAACTGAAGAGATGGCTCAGTGGTTAAAAGCACCGGCTGCTCTTGCAAAGGACTCAGGTTTGGTTCCCAGCACCCACACAGTAGCTAACAACTATCTGTAACTCCAGTTCCAGGGGATCTGATGCCCTCATCTGACCTCTGCGGCATTGCATGATACAAGTGAACTTATACACATGCATGCAATACACTCATACACATAAAATAAAAATAACAAAATTTTTTTGGTCTTTTTGAGACAGGGTCTCCCTGTAGCTCCAGCTGTCCTGGAACTCACTATGTAGACCAGGCTGGCCTTGAACTCACAGAGATCTGCCTGCCTCTGCCTCCCGAGTGCCAGGATAAAAGGTGTGTGCCACCACACCCAGCTCTAAGAATTAAATTGAAGGAGTATTTGTGGAAGCAAATGGCTGGAAACATCCTTTCAATGAATGACAGGTCCAGCAAACAATAGCACATCCAGGAATGCTGTGGAAACTTTAAAAAGAGAGATGCTGGAGAAATGGCTCAGCAGTTAAGAACACTGGTTGTTCTTGCAGAAGACCCGGGTTCGAATCCCAGCACCCATATGGCAGCTAACAACTGTCCATAACTCCAGTCCCAGGGGATCCGACAGCCTCTTCTGTCCTCTGCAGGCATTGCACAACACAGGTGCAGTTACCTACATTCAAGCAATACACGAATACACATAAAATTAAAATAATAAATAAAATATTTTAAAAAAGAGATGCAATTCACATGTCTTAATACCCAATATATATTTTAGCAAAGAGCAGGCAATGCAGAGCAGTGTGCTCAGTAGATGATCATTTCTTTGCATTTAAAAATAAAAGTAGGGGCTGGAGATATGGTTTGGCAGGTAAGAGCACTTGCTGCTCTTATAAAAGGCGTGAATTCAGTTCCCAGCATCCACATGGTGACTCATAACCGTCCATAACATGGTGACTCACAATTATCCACAACTCCAGTTGCAAGGGGTTCAACACCCACTTCTGGCCTCTGAACGCACCAGACACACATGGTACACATGCACACATGTAGGAAAAACATTCATACACATAAAATAAAATAAATGAAAATAAAAGTGAAGCACATGTATGTGTGTGTTTTATATATGCAGTCTGTATCTTGGAACTAACAGGCTAAAAAATAAAACCCAATTACACCCATTGTTTCTGAAGAGGGAGACTGGAGCCTGAGGGGTTGTGGATGGGAAGGAATGTCCTTTTACTGTATTTGCTGGAACTGTGTGAACTTAATCATATATATGCCGTCTTTTCAAACTAATAAATAAAAAGTAATGTGTATGTTATCAACACATTGAAATGATTTGGTGGAGCCAGTTCTCAGTTATCTGTTGTTCTTGGATGTATGAAAATAGCCTTTCTTTGGGCAAATGGCATGGCCTGGGGTAGAGGCTAGAAAATAGTATCCATGAAAGGTAAGAAAGGCAGTTGAAAGGCAAGTAGAGACCATTTCCCTAGGAAAGCAAGAGTGTAAGAAGATGAACAGTCTGAACACACATAGCAGCAGAGATGATGAAGGCAGAAAAGAAAACGCAAACCACAGGTCTGGGAGCAGACAAAAACAAATGTGGCAAAGGCAAGAGCCTTGCAGAAGGGGGGCTGTCTCAAGGAAAAGAGAGGATGTGCCCTGCCCTCTCTCCTGCATCAGAAATTGCCCACAGAGTTTAAAGGGTCAAGGACCAGAAGACACCATGCTCTGACCAGTTTATTTGTATTGATCCCAAATAGTATCTGCCCCAGAAAAGTCTTTGCCTCCTCCACAGAGCCTATTTATAGTGCATGCACACAACATCTTTAGAAGGAGCTGCAGATTCCCTCAGCTTCCAAAAGCAGAAAAACAAAGCCTTTCCCCTCAGTGGCTTAACAGGTTTTTCACATAGTCACCCAGCAGTGTGCCCAAACTGCTGGCTGATGGGGAGTGAGGACTCAGATGTCCTCAGCTCTGATAATCTCAGCTTTGTGCCCACAGAGATTTCAGCCTTACAGTTCACATAATTTCCTTTAAGCAAACCCTCCTTTTCACAACTGCCATATGCACATTTTACTCTTAGGATCTGTTGAAGAGGTGCAGCTCTGGAAGGATGTACTTGGGGACCAGACACCATACCAAGTGTTTGGTGGCATTAATCTTCAGAACCCCAAGGACTCCACAAGGGCAGAAAATTGTGTCAACATAGCAAACAGAACAGGGGACAGTGCCAAGGCCACCAATTTGAAGGAGATCCATTTTCCAAATTATCTCCTAGCCAACAGAGTCCTTTTGCCATTTAACACATCTATAGTTTCTTACAGTTGATGCCAAGTTTATCCTCAGTGCAGTTTTTGTAAATCACATCCAAAATATGATTTGGAAAAAAATGCACCTTCTTATGAGCCCACTGCGTACTTGAAAGACCCAGTGCACAAATCATTTGCACCTGTACCATTTCCATCCAGTTCTAAGCTAATTTTTAAAAGGCTCTGAAAGCCTGCCAACAGCACATGTGCACAGTAGATAAAATGTAATAGCAATTAATCCAATCATCTCTGATTTAACGTTAATTTAACCCAGTGGATTATGCCTTGTTTTGTGTGCAACTGTGTTGATCCTGCTACATTTCAGAGAGCCCCCAAATCAATCAAGTCACAATCCCTAATTGCAGTCAAAATGGGGAATTCCACTCAGCAGGGCCCTTCTCTAGAGTATCCATCCCTCCCATGGAAGAAAGGGAAGTGAAAGAAAGCGGCATCTCTAATAGCAGGCTGCTAGCACACAGCTGATGGTGTCAGGACTAGCTCTAAGGAGTGGCCTCCTGTTTGCTGGCATATTCAATTGCATCAGGGCTTCTTGCCAGAACGAACAGGAAAGGGCCATCGGAGAGGAGCCAATGGAAGCCTTGCGGCCGTTTAAACTAAAAACAAACAACAACAACAACAACAAATTCTGGGGGCACACTGTTTGCTTTCTCCTTTATTTGCAATATGGATTGGATGACTATGTTGGCTAAAGATCTGAATTAGGACAGCTGTAATTGAAAACCAATGCCATGATACCCCCCTGGGTCTGATTTAACTGGGTTGGAGTAGCAGTCTTCATTCTTGGAAGCAGAGGCTGATTGTTAGAACACTTGCATTATCATATACAAAGACTAGACAGTGTTTCAGCTTACCAGTTCCTCCTATTTGTGCTTTGTTAATTACCGACATTATAAAAGACGTTACCTGGGCTGAGGACAGACTCAGAAGTTCAATTGTAGTTCACTTAGTTAAGGATTCATTAATAGATATTTCACAGAAAGTACTACCATGTTCTTTTTAAGAATTTTTCTCTCCCCTCCTCCCTTCCTTTGCAGCTGAGAATAATTAACTGTTCTTTTGTGAGTGTCATTTGTTCTCAAGGAATTAAATGCCACCTTATTTCCCAGAACAAGAATTCAACTGTCATAATTATAGCTTCATTTCAAAAGCAAAAAAATCATAATTTATTACAGATTGTTCAGCATGTGAGATAGGTTTAAATGTCATTGGAAGTAAATTGTGGCATGTCATGAAGGGGGTTTAGCCACCACTGTAATTGATTTATAATTTCACATTTAAAATGAGCGACATTCACCCATTGTTCTTGCGTTATATAACTCTGACATCAATCCCTTGAGAATGAGGCATTCAACTTGGTCAATACATAGTAATAATAATAATAATAATAATAACAATGATATGCCAGTTTTAAATAAGAAGAAGAATGGTCAAAACTAATTCATGAAATAAGGAACTTCGTAAAAGTTGCTCTGAGGGTGATCAGATTGATAAGGAAAGAGTACAACAGAACCATCTAGCGGCCTTGTGTAGCAGTTAAGTTGGCAAAGTGATTGCTTTGCAAGCATGAGAACCTGAGTTTGCTCTCCCCAGATCTCATTTTTAAAAATTAAAAAAGATCCAGAGCTGGAGAGATGGCTCAGTGTTCTTTAAAGAACTAAACAAATATAGGTTAAAATGGGAAATCAAGCTTTAGAACAGAAGATAAAAATGTATTTCTAAGGGAATGCTTTTGGATATTAGTACTGAAGTCCATAAAATTAAATGATTCTCAGGGGTTTTAATGTAACTCATAAAATTAAGGAACAGAAAAGTCAAGGTTTAAACTATTCCCTACCTAGAATTATGAAAAAAGATACAATAATTGGAATAGGTAGAGATGAATTTTTCCATTTCTATTTTGAGTGACAGGATCACTTCCACTATGCATAAGGTTTATGTGTCACCTGATGCTTGACGATCACATAGTGCTGATAAGTGTTATGGTAGAGGAACTACTTAAATACTTGATTACACCACTAAGCGCCCAGAGGTCCATTGTGAATGGGAGGAAGTGAGTTCTGTGGTGGTTTACCTACTCCACATCATAATGATGGATATGCGCCAGCTGGGTTTGGATGCAGACCCAAACACCAGCACCAATAATCACAGGGACCTGCACTGGTGATAACCAAACTACATGAGCTACAATTAAGAGGCAAAATCAGAAATTTCCCATCACTAGTCCCCTTCAGTCTGTAGTCTTTTGAAATGCCTTATTTTTATTTTCTAGCAAAGTCAGTTACTATTTATTCTTAAAAAGTCACTATGATAGTCTGAGTAAGGAATAGAGTTTAAAAGGCAAAGTGTGACAGGCTGGCAAATGGCATTAATTATCCTTGTCCTCATTCCTAGAATCTGTGAATATCACATTATATGGCAGAGGGAACTTGAATAAATGATAAATTTTAAAGATTCTGAGTCAGGAAGATTAGCCTGGATTATCCAGGTAGGGTCCGAATATAATCACAAATGAGGAAAGTAGAATTGGCTACAGTAGAGGAGGTCATGTGACCACAGAAGCACTGGAGGACACAGCCAAGGCACCCTAGCAACCTCTAAAAGGAGGATGGAGTCTCCCCTGGAGCCATATGAAGGGAGGCCAACTCTGCTGGGATCCTATTTTAATCCATGAGGTTCATTTCAGAACTTTGAATTCCAGAACTTGAAGAAAATACAGTTGTGCCACCTCAAGCCATTAAATTTGTGTTAATTTTCTACAGTGACAACAGGAAACTAACATATAGGATAGAAAGAAATACCATGGTCTATTTAAAAGTTAAAGCAAGACCAGCCCATCTCCAGTTGAAGATTCAGTTAAGGACTCTAAGCCCCCTATGGCTTTAGGTTAAAGCTTCTACCCTTATGAGGACCTGGGTTTCTCCTCTGCAGGTGCTCAGACACTGCCTATCCATCTATGTGGGAAGCATAGAGCAAGAATATAACAACACTGCCAATTTAAGAGAGTAATACTTTGCTTGATTTAAGAGAGTCACTTTCTAGGTTGTTAAATGAATACAGTACTTTAAAATGAGCTGTGATTTCATTTGATGATTATAAAAAGAGAAACTGTATTTACTCAAAAACATTAATGTATTACAAGAGTTTCAAAATACAAAGCTTTGATTTTTTTTTTTTTTCCAATAGCATTCTCTTGACCTGGGAAATGATTGCTCCAGAATTTACTACTTGGCATTTAATTGATGTTTTCAGTAAGTCAAAGATTTACAATGCAAATGTGAGATCCAGTTTTTGAAATAATTTTATATTCAAACTTTCATAATCTGAGGAATAAAGAAATAAAACACTTTCAATGAACTATCAGAGCAGTACATACAATAGCTCTATCTGAGACCCCTGGATAGTAACTTCCTACTGCAAATTACAATTTAGGACAAAAGTTCGTACTACTTTCTTTGAACCTCCACCAAAGGATTGTGCAAAAATTTATGTTACCACTTCGATCTCTCTCCTGACCTTACTGCTGGATATGGGACAGTCACCATTGGGTCTTATTTATTCAAAACCTTGGCAATCTGCCTCTGTGAAAGGAAGCATCATTAATTTCATGGCAAAGTGAATTTATCTTTCTAGTATCATTCCACAAACACACACATTCACTCACCAAGTGTTTATGGGGTACCTGCACTACAAGGCACAGAGAGGATACACAGGTGGGGAGAACTCCAGCCTAGGGAGATATCTCAGCTGATAAAGTGCTTACCTAGGAAGTATGAGGTCCTGAGTTTGGATCCCCGGGCCCCATATAAAAAGCTGGCCACAGGCTCACAGGACAGATAGCCTGGACTACGTGGTGAAGCTCAAGACCAGTGAGAGACTGTCTCAAACTTCAGGCAGAAGGTGTCTCAAGACCAACACCCGGGTTTGTCCTCTGATCTTCACACATACTGACAAATATGGTACCTACATACACGTGTGCACCCACAAGCAGAGAGAGAGAGAGAGAGAGAGAGAGAGAGAGAGAGAGAGAGAGAGAAAGAGAGAGAGAGAGAAATCCCACGTAATAAATACATAGTTCCATAAGGTAATAAATTCCAAGGGAATGAATCACTTTACATAACCTATCAAATATAGCCCATGAAACACTTCATAAATGACAGCTGAGACTCAGAGTATAAGAAATCCACCCAACTTTAGTGAAGTTACTCAGTGTCAGGCCCCAATATACAAAGCCTAATGCCTTATGACATTCAGATGGTGATTAGGGAAGGCTGAGGGAACGATTGTAAAAACTGGATAGGAAGTACATTTATGCAGATCAGATGATGGAGACAGATGAAGGAGGAAACATCTCTCCTCCCCCAGAGCAAAGATACTAAAGTGATGTTGTGGGCATATTTGTGCCTCCACCCCAAATTCATGCATTGAAATTCTTACCTCCAAGGTGATGGCATTAAGAGGTGGGGGCTTTGGGAGGTCACAACAATACAACCCTTGTGAATGGCGTTAGTGCCCTTATAAAGAGACGTCAAGGAGCTCTCACTCTTTTTTTTCCATTTGAGAACAAATCAGGAAGATAGATGTCTGAACCAGAAAGAAGACCCTCCTCGGACACTGAACCTGTTAGCATTTTGCTCTTGAATTTCTCAGCCTCCGGAACTATGAGATACATGTCAGTTGCTTAAGCTACTCTGTCTATGGTATTTCTGTGGTAAGAGCTCTAACAGGCTTAGAAAGGTTGGAAAGCATGCAGCACACATGTAGAAGGGGAGTGGCTCAGCAAGGCTGGACACAGAGTTCAGAGCCTCAAGAAGCAATGGCAGAACTGTCAAGAGTGTCACCTGGCACCAATCCATCAGCCTTTGGCTATAGTATTTGCTATGAAACAGTGAGACTATTGTCAAACAACATTTAGTCACCACTTCCTGAATGGTTTTCCCTTGCAGAATATTAAAATAAGCACAAATAAGATTATTTCTAGTTCCAAATTAGTTGGGTAAATAAGACATGTATATATCAATGAATTTGCCTTCTTATAAGCCACCACTTAATATATTAAAATTAATATCAAGCATTAAATATTTTGTTAGAAAAAAATAATAAGGGCTTTTAGATATACCACACAAATTGAAACATAAGACATGAATAAGCAAAATGCTATTCTAAATAAGTCTCTGTGACTCCTGCAGTCAGCTGCCCCTGTCTTTTTTAAAAAATAATTTATTATTTTTATTTTATGTGTATGAGTGTATTGCCTGCATGTATATAAGTGCACCCATGTTGTGCAATGTCCAAGGATGTCAGAAGAGGGCGTTGGATACCCTCCCCTGGACCTGGAGTTACAGATGGTTGTTAGCCTCCATGTGGATGCTGGAAATCAAACCTGGGTCCTCTGCAAGTGCAGTCAGTGCTCTTAACCCCTGAGCTATCTCTCCAGCCCTCTGTTCTTTGTTTTTAAAACACAAACATCTTTAAGCAAGATCTCGGGTTTCTAGTCAGAGGAACCATAACCTGCTGCTCTCCAGGAGTTTCTAATCCAGTGTGGAGCGTGATAAACTCAATTACTGTTCCGTGTTTGCTTCCTTCCCTCCCATGACTTGTTTTGCTAATGAAATACAGACAGAAGCAATGCTTGCAGGCAGATGCATTAAAGCCAGTTGTGTGCTTCACTGTGATTTCTCTTTTGTCTTCATCCATGAGCCCAACAATATTCCAGAGGGAAGGGAAAGAGGCTGCTCTCCATCAGCCTAAGTCCAGACAAGAGCAGAGCCGTGGTCAACTTATGAAGGACACATAATGGGAGCAAGTACTCAATCTCTGTTATAAGTCACTAAGAAATTAAGGCTGTTTGTTAACCTAAGCAGACAGATACAGCCAACCAAGACTATGTAACCACACAATAAGATCACATCCACTAAGGCTGAAGAGATGGTTCAGCAGTTCAAAGCATTGCTGCTCTTACAGAAGACCTGGGTTTAGTTCCCAGCATCCACATAGTGGCTCACAACTGTCTGTGACTCCAGTTCAAGGGGATCTGACACCCTCTTCTAGCCTCCATAGGCATTGCACACACAGGTACATTTACACACATCAGACAAAACACTGATACACATAAAATAGAAAATAAATCAAAGATCACATCTACAGGGAAATAATGAGATTTCAAAGAAGAAGGAAATTTTTGATGCCTAGGTCATGCCGTTATCTGCCTAGCCCTCCTCCCCCCAACAAATTCTTCTTTCTTTGTTTTGCTTTGCTTTGCCTTGAATTTAGCACTGAGTAAAACAAAGACCTGACAACTAACTAATAAGCAATATTCATCCTCTCCCTTGTACTTGATCCTCCCGAGCTTTAAAAGTCTGTTACCCAGGACTAGTTAAAGTGTCCCCTGGTCAGTGAGTCAGCCATTTGCTCCACCCATGTTCACTGAACAGTCCCCATAGGCAAGGGGCATGAGCAGCAGAGACTCAGAGCCTTCATGGGGCTTGGCATCTGGTGAGGTCAGAGACCAGAGACACATACCCACAGACATAGACAGACTACTACAGAGTCCAGGGAGCATCAAGGAGAGATGGAAGCAAGAGCCTAGATGGGATGATAGAGATGGGGGATGGGGATGAACTGCAACCTGAACTTGATGTTGAAGAAAGAAGAGGAAAGTGCAGGCCTTGCAAAAGCATACAGTAGTAACAGAACTGCTCGTCTTACCTGGGAACTTCAGGGGGTGGACAGAGGGAGTGAGACATGAGGTGCATCAATGGAAAAGAGAAGGTCAAGAAAACAAATTACAGCAAGAACCTGAGATTGTATTCCACAGCCAACTGGATTCAGGCTTGGTTTGACGTGTAGGAAAGATTTATCTGGCAGGGCCAAAAAGGAAGCTCTTGAGAGAGAATGGTCACTTGTGGAGCAGCGGAGGGAGTTAGGCAGCCTTTGACAAAATTCTGGGGAGAAATCATAGAGTCTGAACTCAGTCTGTTTGCCACTCTGTAATCTGGGGAAACGGAGCTTCTCAAAGGCATTTAGGAAGGGAAATAGCTGCAGAAGCAAGTACAGAGCTTTTCTGACTCTGCTTGACCTCACTGAAGAAATTTAAAAATTTTTGGATTCATATTGTATCCTGTATAATAAATGTTCAAATTAGCCATTTGATTAGTTTAAAAAAATAGTCCATCCTTTTCTTCTTCATGGGGTCCTTTCCCCATTTCCAGAGACCTGTGAATGAGTTCCTAACGAGAGTATTCAGTCAGTCATTACTCATTCCACAAATATCCATGTACCCCATTACATTGCAAGCCCTGTGCTAGAAGCAAAGTACATGGACTGAACACAGAACTGGCAGTCTGATGGGGAGCCACATGCTAAACACAAATAAATAATTGTAGCATGCAAATTTCCAGAAACAAACAGGATTGAATGTTGAGTTCAGAATAGCAGCAGCAAACACAGAGGTGAGAGTCTAATTATGTATCATTGAACTTACGTCGGGATCAGTCTACAGAGTATTGGTATACCTTAGGCTGCTACCCCAAAACACTAACATAAGAAAAAGTTCAAGGTTATATTCTCCAAAGAGCAAGCAGGGTCTTCAGTATCAGGACTAGGAGTGGGTAGTTGGGAATAAAGACCTCTAGATTACAGAGAAATTCATTCTTCATACGGGGCTTAGTGAGCCCCACAAAAGCTTCAGAGAATCTCTGGGAGAGGGTTACTGGATCTTTCTATATGAATTCATCTCTCAAGTAGGTCTGACTTGAGGCAACAAGATTGGACTCGGTTGATATACTTAAGGGTGAGCTCTGATAGTGTACTGGTTTTCAAACTATGGTTTGTTTCCATTGCACTAAACCAAAATTCTTATTAATGTTGTCTTTTAAAAATGCTATCAGATAAAGAAAAATTAAGAACGTTCTGCATTAGGTAAAATTTCTCTCAAATGATAGTTCAAAAGTCAAAATCTCCAGATCATTCACCCACCAGCCCTATGTTGGGCCATTTTAAGGAGGAGCTACTGTCACCTACCTGTGCCATAGCTAAGCCCAGTTCTGAGGGGAAATCGTGAAATCAGGATTTTTCTGCAGACATCTGGGCTCTAGCCACCTGTCTATAACCAATAGGCCAGTAATCATTTTTCAGCCACCAGCCAACAAGGTTGGACCTAAGCCGTTGGCCAATAGGTAAAGGTCTTCTACTCCATCGTGGCACTTCTGTGTCACCCCCTCATCTGTCATGATGTCCCAAGGTCCAATAATTTGATAGAAGAGATTTGATTAAAGTGTAAGATTTATGAGGACCCACACTGACAGAAATAATAATTCAATATAAGCCCATATGAAAAAAAGAGGCTGGATATGAACCAAATTTTTTATTCCTTTATCTTCCCATCGAGACACACACACATACACATCACTACACATATTTGGTAACTTGTCACTCAGAAAGACCGATGGCAAGTATTCATTTTGGACATTTGACAGACATAATGGGACACTACTTCGGCAGTGATCTTCTTTTATGGTTATTAATCAAGAATGTATTTCCCACTGACTAACCCCAAGAAAGGTTATCATCTACTTTAGTCTGTACTTATTTCACTACTAACAAGAGATTCGCTTCTCTCTCATCCTTAGTGATGCAAAATTACCATCATTCCCAAGACCTCTTCGGGTTCCTTGACCAGAAGAGGCGTTTAGCTATGTCATCCATGATGTATTGCGCATTTAATTGCACTATGCAGCTATTCAAAAAGCATTCAGAAGTAATCATTTAGCATTAATATACCAGGGCAATCCAAGGTCACAGTACATTAAAAACTAATTCACAGCAGTTCAAGAATGCATTTTTCATATATGGAGTAACATAATTCTTTTATGATAAAAGTGATGGTACTATTACAGAGTGATGGGAGATGAGATATTCTGAATATCCATCATTGAATCTATTGTACAAATGGCAAAGTCAGACCTTTGCTCTCCTCATAACTCAACACACCAGTAATCTGCATTAAATACCGCTGACCATGTTAACCTTTTATACAACTGGCACTGCTCTAAGGAGCAGCATCCCTCACTTGTTATCACAGAGAAGGTGAGCCTTTAATACTAACCATGTTAATTTCAATATCAAATTTTGTTGTCTATTATTTTCTCTGGTCACTCTAGCATATGAAATTGTAATCTCTATAACTCACAGTATTTTGGAGAAAACTTATACGTGTGCATGTGTTTGCACGAGTGTGTGTATGTGTGCATGCATGTGTGTATATGTCTGTTCATGTGTGTGCATGTATGATGTATGTCTGTATATATCTATGCATGTGTGTATGCATGTGTGACATATGTGTGCAGGTGTGTATATATCTGTGCATGCATGTGTGCGCATGTGTGATATATGTGTGCATGTGTGTATATATCTGTGCATGCACAGATATGTGCATATGCGATATGTGATATATGTGTGCATGTGTGTGTGTGTGTGTGTGCGTGCACGCGTGCGTGCTCATGCACCAGCTATCTTCTGAGAATGTTATGGGAGATAAAATTATTGCAACTTGTATCACACATCTGTTGTGTTAAAATAATGTCCCAAGGTTACAAGGCCCTGAATGCAAGGGCAAGTGCGCAGGCTCCGTTCTCAGGACGGATCTCCCACACCCACAGCATTGGCGATAGTACACCCCAGTTTGCTGCCAGCCAGGTTCCACTACCACCCATTGCTTTCTTCCCTGCTTCTTTGTATTTTCCATCCCAAGGTCTACTTTTCCAATCAGTCCATATAGGTGGGACAGAGTCAGAAGCCTCCCCTTGTTCAGAGAGCCACTTGACATGATTAATAAGTACAGTTTAAAGTCAAAAATCAAATCTTGACATGATTGAGCAGAACCTTCTTGAGTGTTAAATATAGATTTAAATCTTGAGTCTACTCTTTGCTGTGTGATCTTGGGCAAATTACTTAAGCTCTCTGAACATTGGTTTTTCTCAACACAAATGGGAACAACAACAACTACAACTCGGGCTTATCATGACTCTCACAAACGAGAAATAACTGGCTATTGTTTGACACATAGCAAGGCCTCAGCAAATGTTCCTTTCCTTTTCTAACCACACCAGGCTACCCATGCTATGCCAAAAGGAAGGGATTTGACCTAACTCCACATTCCTGCTAGCAACCTTTATTAGTCATGGTGTCTAGCTGAGTGAGTTTTCATCTGTGTCCTACTGCCCTCTTCTGGATAGCAAATATCAGATCTGCTTATGAGTTCTAGTTCTAGGTCCTTTGTAACTGAGCAAGCCCTGCCCAGGACTCAGTAGCACCTATGCAGACAGGCAAAGGGTATGATCACTAGATCCAGTGGACAGATCCACAGGTCCAGGAGCTAGGGATGACACAATGGCTACTGACTGGGTCTAAGCTCTAGGGAAGTGACTTAAAGCAAGGGTCCTTTTATGTGTATGCTGGCTCTTCTAACTCTAATTGAGTTCCTGAGTTAGTTACACACTGGCCAGACTTATATAGATGCGCAGACATCAGTAACGAGAAATACACCAAAGTGTATTTGAAACAATCCTAACCTATCTAAGGTTAGGCATGCATTCAAGACTGTTTTTTCTTTCAACCATTTGCTTTTAGCACTTGTATTTTTCTTCAGTCCTTTGAACTTTTAGTTGTATTTATGCACAGAGCTATAATCTACTCATTTCCAATTCTTGTACACCTTTCAAAACAAATTGTTATTTTGTACCAAGTTGATATACAAAAATCCAATGACATCTTTAAGTGTTCAGATACTTAGTGGTTTTCTTAAACTTGTAAAATGTATCAGAGGAATTACAAAATATTTGAGATCTAAGTGTCAAGCCTCTAAAATGATAATTCATCAATATTTGAAATACTGAACACCAGTGTTCAGTTCATTTTAAGCAAGCAATGAAATTCAAATTTCTTCCTAAAATTTAATGGACAAGAAATAACATTCCCTGATGATTCAACAAAGATAGAAAGGCATGGGTTACCCAAATTTTAGTTTTGAGAAAAATTCAGAAACCAAAAAGAAAAATACCCTAGACCTTCAGTCCTTGAGATTAAAGCTTTGGCTGTGCTAAATATCATTAAATATTTAGAGGAAAATGTATAATTCTTGATTTGAATAGACACACATATTAATAGGTAGGTGGGTGCAGAAAAGACCTTTATAATTTAAAAAATTCAATGCTTTCCATTACTTCTATTATCTTTATCTTTCTAAGCTAAATTATTTTTACCTGTTACTTCAAACATTTATGAGTCATACAATTTAAACTTATATATATTGCTGTAAATGTAATATGTGTGTGGTAAAAAAAATAGGCCAAATTACATTTGGAATG
>NW_008350555.1:717403-727565 GCF_000622305.1 Nannospalax galili
TACCACCCTGAAAGTGCTCAATCTTGTCTGAAATATACTAATAAAAACTGTAAACATTCTAGAAATAAATAATGATTTTTTATGTGTAAGATGAAAACCTTATTTTTGGTTTATCCATCTCTATTATTATACATTGAGCTTGTTAAAGTAGAAGTTTCAAAGCAGTATTATCTACTAGAGACTATTGTCCTTGTTTAAGCCTGAAGTCTGTAGATGAGAAATAATGTTTCCAACACCACTCACAAAGGAGAGGAGGAATGGGAGTCAATCTCAGGTCTAATATACAATAGATATCTGTTCTGTTCCCCTCTGGAGAACAAGCATACTTTCAAGTGCATGTGCAAACAGACAATTTGTACACTCATGCATTCATTCTGCAAACATCAATGCCCTACAATCGACCCAATTTAAAAAGCCATCTCCTTAACAAATCCCCAGTATGCCTCAACAGAATGAAAAACCCATTTCTTTGCTCCCCTATCTACTTCATTCTTCTACTGTTGGCTTTAATACATTATAACTATTGTGCCTGTCTGTCACTAATCGAGAATATGAACTCAACACGAGTGTGCTCTCAGGCTTCAGAGAGCTCATTTGGTAGAGCACTTGCTGCACAAGCATAAGGACCTGAGTTCAGTCCTCAGCACTTAGGCAAAATGACAGGTGTTGGGGCTGGAAAGATGGCTTAACAGTTAAGAGCACTTGCTGCTCTTGAAGAAGACTGGAGTTCAATTCTCAGCACCCATGTAGGGTAGCTCACAACCACATATAGCTCCAGAAGATCGAACACCCTCTTCTGGCTTCTGTGGGCACCTGCACATACATGGACATATGCATAAATAAAAATAAAATAAAACTTGGAAAAAAAAAGATAGGTGTGGTGATACATGCTTCATCCCAGTGCTGACCAGGCAAAGACAGGTGGGTCTCTGGGGCTCACTGACCTACAAGCCTAGATTGATCAGTGAGCCCGAGATGAACAGTTCCTAAGTGTATTGGATACTTTTCTGTTGCTATGATAAATACCATGACTCAAAGTTACTTGTGGAAGAGTTTAATTTTGCTTATGATTCCAGAGGGATAAGAATCTGCTATGGCTGGGAAACATTGCAACAAGTGGCAGGCATGGTGGTAGGGTTCAAAAGCCGAGTGTTCACATCTTCAATGGCAAACAGAAAGCAGAGGGTAAACTGAAAGTGGGGCAAAGCTATGAACTCTCCAAGCCTGCCCCCAGGGACACACTGCCCCAGCAAGGCCACAACTCCTAAAGATTCCATGACCTCCCAAACAACATCACCAGCTGGAGAAAAAGTGTCCAAATACTTGAGTCTAGGGGGGATAGTTCTCATTCAAACCACCTTGCTGAGTGATGCAACCAAGTCTTACACAAGAAAATAATGAAACCACTGTTCAAACCTATGTCCTTCCTACTCCAGGGTGCATGCAATTAGCTGCCACACCAGCCTTCTCAAACTTTACTGTACACACTGTCAATCTAAGGATCATGATTTTAAATGCCATGATTCAGTCTGGTGAAAGTCCCAGAACTCTGCATCTCTTACCAATGTCCATGGGATGGACTTGATATTTTTCTAATAACTGAGTAAAAGGCACTCTGCCAACTGCCCTTCTTATGTTCTTATTTGCCTTTAGGGTTTACACAATTAGTTATTGGCTACACCACAGATTTGGAGGTAAATAAGAAGTTTGAGTGTGGAGGATGGGTTAAAGAGTTCTGACACATGTACTGTAGTCCACACAGTTACTTTTTGCATGGCTTCCTAGTTCCAATACCAGCCACATAGTGGTCAAGTGCACTGAGGTACCATAGAAGCATACTGAAGGATAGAAAGTCTTTATAACTCTTTGACCTAAATCCATCAGACTTTAAAATCTGTCAAAAGTGGGCTGGAGAGATGGCTCAGAAGCTAAGAACACTGGCTGCTTTTGCAGAAGACCCAGGTTCGAATCCCAGCACCCACATGGCAGCTACCAACTGTCCATAACTCCAGTTCAGGGGATCAGACAGCCTCTTCTGTTCTTTGTGGGCATTGCACAACATGGGTGCACTTACCTACAGGCAGGCAATACACAAATACACATAAAAATAATAAATAAAATATATTTAAAAATCTGTCAAAGTATATAAATAATGCATTGAGCCATTTCACAATGATTTATCCATAAATAGCTACTTTTTAAAGCAAAATACTATAAGGCACGCATTTCCTAAGCTAGACAAGTGTATCAACACTTACAGAAGGAAGATCAGGACAAGCAAATCTAATGACTTAACGTTGCTTGATATAAAATCATTCCAGTTGGATAACTTTTAATTCATTCTAATGCATATATGCCAATTATGCCTGATTTATTAAGAGAAGTTCCTTCTAGATCCTAATATATAACACTGGTTGCCATGACATCAAGCCTTTACAAGAACATCGTAGGGATCATAAAAGTGTCAAAGTGATAAGTTTGACACTGTATGAGTTTAATGATAGATGGTCGTACTGTTACTTTATCATGTCAAAGAAAACACTTCAGCCAAGGTAGTGGCACAAAGGTTCAACATGCATGTACCCCTCGTTTTGCTGAAAATGCTTTCAAAACAACCAGAAGGGACTGGATGGTATGTGTATATATAATTATACATGCATATATTCATATATCACATGAACATATGTAAGTAACTGGTTCTTCTATAAGCTTCTAAATTTAATTAAAAATGAGTGCTGGGAAAGGAATGAGTAGGCTAGAGAGAGAGCAGCGAGGCAGTGAAATCCTTTGTGTCATAATTCAATTGTGACTACATGATATTATGCATTTGCCAAAAGTCATGACACTAAACAATACAAAGAGTGAAACTCAATGTAAACTATGGGCTTAATACTATATCAATATCACTTCACTAATTACAACAAACACCATGTTAATACACAATATGAATTATATGGGAAACTCAGGATGGGGAGGTAACTAGGGGCATCACTACCAGCTGGTCAATTTTTCTACAAATTTAAAGCTTCCCTAAAAACAAATTTAATCAGTTAAATTATATGTACATCAACTCTATAATTACATTTATATATGGTATAATTATATAATTGTATGATATAACTATATTTATATGATTATATAAATCCTGAAGGAACTGCTACAGACAAAACACATTTTGAATTAAAATGGTGTCACCAAGAAACAAATGGTACTGCAAAGTGAGAAGCTTGAAATTATTGAATAGAAAATATCTGCTTTCAAATCTCTCAGCAGCATTCCTCCTCTTGCTACCCTCCACCTCATTTGAGTTTTCTCCACAAATCGTCATGCACCATGTCTTTATGCAACCCTATGCCTGGTCAAGGCCTCTGCTGATGACACCGAGTGCTCACTGGAGCCTGTCCATACACCAGACCTGAGCTCACCCATTAAAACCTATCCATCCTTAAGGCCCCTCTCCTCACAGAGATGATGGTGGAGAGGAAAAACAGGTATCCTAGGTTACACTGGACTCAACACAGCATTCACTCCTACCAGATAACTTCCTGCTTTATCAAAGATGCCTGTCTCTAGCAGACATCCAAGAAATGTTTTTAGTGACAATGAAAAGTGTCTTTCAGATCCATATACTGTATGTGGAGAGAGAATATTTTGAAGCATGGAAGCCATTTGATACTTTCAAGCCCACCCTCACCACCTCAGGCGATGTTCATTCTACCCTTTAGTAATGAAAAGAAGGATTTGTGTTCTATACAAACCTAGGACATGCCAATGAAGATGATCACAGGAACAGAGGTCACCCATTCCTCATGTGAGTTAATTGCACTATGGCTGTCATGATTTGAATATCATTCCAAGCTTGGTCTCCAATGTGGCAAAGTTGAGAGGTCCTGGGTCTGTTGAGAGCTAGAGCCTTGTAGAAAGTTATAGGGGCTCACTCTCATGAATGGATAAATGTTGTTCCAGCAAGTTTGGGTTGTTGAAATCTAAGTTCAGCTATCCCACCTCTCTCTTGCTTCTTGTCTTCCCAAGTAGTCTCTCCCTTTCATGTGTGCTTTAACCATAATACCATTCCACCAAGTTATGAGGCAGCCAGGAGCCCCTCAACAATGCAGAGATGCCATTTTCCTGAACCACCATAGCTATGAAATAAATCAACATCTTTGGGGTTTGGGAGAGCTGCAAGGTGGATAAGAGGGGGAGCTCGGTCTTGCTACATATCACCCAGGATGGAGCTGAACAGGTGATCCTCCTGCCTCAGCCCCCTGAGTGCTGGGATTGCGGTTGGGTCATTGCCATGACCCTCCCTGAACTTCTGTAACTCAGCTTCACATGTTTTGTTCTAGCAACAACACAGAGTAAGACAACAGCCATTCTGCCTTCAGCACCGTCAGTCCTCTGTTCTAAGAATTGGTATCACATGCTTCTATAGGCACTTCTGGTTTGGGTGCTTCCTAGGGTTAGCTCCTGGGGAGTGTTTGGAACTGAAAAGGGAGAAAAAGAATGTGCACGCATGTAAATTTCAGCTATCCAGAACTTTATGAATTGTTCCACGTGATTCCTATGAGGTCTTCCTGCCTCTTAGGAACATTGACCACTTTCTAAATTTTCTAGATGCATGGGCTCAATGTTTCATGGTAATATTCTATTCCACTTCAATGAGGAAGACTGACAGAATGATCCTTTTCCTGCAACTGTTGCTAAAAATGTCCGTGTGGTCTTTAGTTTTATGTGAGGACACTCCTGGCTTGTTTTCTATCGAAGGCAAGGCAACCAGAGAACATGGTAAATGAAAAGATGTTTCCAACTGAGTTCTCTGTAAGATCTACTTTTCAGTAAATAAAGTACCCCTGGGAATAAACTGTTCATCCTTAGAGACGTATCGCTGTCATACCCAGCATACTGCCAATTCAGAAAAACAGACAATTTGTTAAGTATCCTGTTTCCCTGGAAATTAATTCTTATATAAACTACTTCAATCATGTTATCCTTTTACCTCCTGGATCAAATGTAGACTCGTAGTCTCTTCTTAAAGCCACCCATCACGCCATCCCTTCTCTCAGGACCTCTTCTGACCTCTTGACAGCTGCACTGTGGGCCAGCCCCTCAGCTACTTCCTGGCTTTCCTGCCCATACACATGACAGCCTCAGACTCATTGAAAAAATGCCAACTGCTTCATCTATTAACTAAACCCACCCTAGAAAATGACCCAACTGACTAAAGCAAAATATTTATTCTTTTCTTACTAGGTCTTTCCTGTTTGCTTTAATAGTAAGCAGATTACAATCCATTTTATATTTTTGGAATAGCATTATATATCAAAAATGCATTAATAGTGACCTCATCAGTAGTTACCTTCCCCAAGCCTACCAACCTTAAAGTGCTGAAGTCAGCTATTTAGCTTTCCTGGCGCCCAATAAAAGTGTAGCCATCTCCTTTCCCTTTCTTGGTTCTTAGCTGTTTAAAAGCTGAAGGAAGTGGAAGAAAGAGGACCAACCTATTGGATTAAATTTCTTATTCTGAAAACTAGCAGAATGCAACAAGGGTTCTGTCCTTTCCTGACCGTTCAGTACTAAACATCCTGGACTTGGCAGCCCATAGCCAGTGGAGGAGTGGGGGTGAGTGCAGAGGTCTGGCTGGGTCTGGCAGAAATGTGTGCTGCTTGTCCTTTCACACTGGCAACTGGAAAGACAGTTTCCAGGATTCAGATCCAGCAGGTCAAAGTGCAAAGAGAGGGAGAGGTGGGTGCCAAATGGCATCTCCCTTAACTTGTCTCACCCCAAGATGATCAATATGGCAACAATCTCAAAATCTCAGGGGTTCCCAAGGGCTCACGGGCACTGTAGTTGTTTCCTGCACATGGATGTCCTAAATCAGCTTCACTCTAGGATCAAATGGATTTATCCCAAATATTGCCAATCAGGTGGCAGAGGTAAAAAGATACTTCAAATCCCAGTCCTGGGATTTAAAGCCTCTATTCAGAAATAATTCACTTCATTTCTGTGGTAAAAAACTTTCTCTGTGCCCTGATTTGAGGTTTGGCCTTTGCCCTCAGCTTCTAGGAAACCGGAATATCTCATAAGAATATCATTGTTTAAGATACAAAATCGCCATATGGATGTTAGGGTGGGGCAACCATGCCTGACAATCTTGACCAATCTTGTGCCTTAGGACAAGTACCTTGGATCAGCCAGGTGGGGGAGTCAGTCATGCCTGTTCAGTGGACCACCTGTGAAAACTCCAGACACAAAAGCTCAAGGGGACTCCCTGGCTGCCAGGCACATTGTCACATGTTCCCTCTCTGCATACTGTCAGGCACCAGTGCTGGAAACTTACATTTAGAATCCCCCAGCCTCTGCACCATACTCTTCTTTCTTTTGCTGATTTTTTTTTTTTTTTTTTGGTCTGTATACTTTTCCTATAATAACCACAGCATTAGCCCAAGAGTTTTTAGTGAGTTTCATGAAACTAGCCAATTATTCAATGTGAGGTGGTTTAAACATTCCCTAACCATGCAGTTGGTATTAGAAGTGAAGGTAGTCTCATGTAGACCCTAAACTACTTGCAGTTGGGGTTGCAGTTGGGGTCAGAAGTCTTAGGGCAATTTGAAGAACAGTGTCCTCAAATTCTAGTTTGGGTAAACCTAGGTAACTTCCATTTGTATTTCCTGAGCAAATCCTAGACCATCTTCTCTGAGTTTTCGGAGGCAGGAATGTCTAAACCTTTCACAAATAGAGTTATTACAGGGAAGGGATCTGCAATGAAGAGCTGCGATACTTTAAACAAAACAAACTCTACCACAGCAGTTCAGGCAAAGGCTTGGGTTAGAGTGGCATCAGCATTTGACAAGAAAGATGAGGTGAAATCGAGATGTGACGTTTCATTAGATGTGAGGGGTATGGGTTAGAAGCAGAATCATTTCCACAATGTGTTGCTGATGTTCACTGACAGGAACAGACTGGAGATAAAAAGGTTTACCAGTGGACATTTTAGCTTCAAGAGTGGTCTAAGAAGACATGTTCTGTGAGGTTATATTGATCTAGAGCTCAGCAGAGGAATGAGAGCTGAAATAAAAACTCAGAACACATCTCCCCATGGGGAGTAGATGACAGGACACTATTACTTGTAGACATCTAGACTATAAAATGGAGAGGGCAAGGATGGAGTCCCATGCCTACTTTCTAAGCTTTGTCATGCCAGGCCACACAGAGAGTGGTAATACCTATACACTGGGACAGACAGACAAGCAGCTCAAATGTGTAAAAAAGCAAAGAGAAGAATTGAGGGGCTCATTGTTTCATGCTGTTGGAGAAGCTCAGTCTATAATGGGCAGCTGAAAAAAACAACAAAAAAACTCTGAGGAGTCATCAAAAAAGGCAAAATGCCACCACACGACCAGAAAAAGCAAGAATTATTAAAAGGGCCTTCAAGTGGTGAGAATGAAAGGCCGAAAACAAAGTGTGTGCCAGTTTTGGCAAAGAGTAAGTCACGATGGATTCAGAAAAGGGTTATGTGGTGGTTATTTTTTTTCTTTGAATACTTTACTTATTTTTATTTTATGTGTATGAGTATACTGCCTCCATTTATGTAAGTGCACCATGTTGTGCAATGTCTACAGATGTCAGAAGAGGATGTCGGATCTCCTAAACTGAAGTTACAGATGGTTGGTAGCCACTATGTGGGTGCTGGAAATCGAACCCAGGTCCTCTGCAAGAACAGCCAGTTCTCTTCACTGCTAAGCCACCTCTCTAGTCCTGTGGAGAGGAAGTTTTAAATGAAGGTCTGGGGAGGCACCTAAAGTGATCAGAATGGCATGGAGCATGGTCTTGCACAACCCTAGGCTCAGGCTATGAGGAAAAAGAAAGACGCTGGTAATGAATACAGTTCATCATCAGGTTTACAATAATGTCAGTATGCTATGTCAGGAATATATGAATGTGCTTATGTCTTCACACAATGTCACAATTTACTGAGTGGCAATAAATTAACAAGGTACACTGTTTTCATTAGCAGCAGTTTGACAAGGATTCCCTATTCCTTTGTAAGCTGGCTGAAACATAGTCTTTTTGATCCAGCCTTAACTACTAATATTAACTTTCAGATCACACATTCCACATTCCATATTATCGATATAGGAATATATGTAGGTTATAGAATGACTAAAAGGGCTAAAGGGGCCTCACTAGAGCTCAAAGAGTTCCAACAAGGCCTAACTGAGAAGCTGAAATGGAAAGTGGGTAAGGACACAAAGTCTCTGTGAGGAGATCTGGTGGTATGCCTACTGCAGAGTCAAGCTTCAGACTCACAAGTTTCAGCAAGTCTCTGGGTTCAGTCAGTTTGTAGAAATGAGATGTAGGACCATGGAAGCTATAGAAAAGAAGGGCAAGACTGAGTCCAGATGGATGATTGGGCAGAAAATGGACAGCAAGTCCAGATGGAAGAATAAGTAGAGAGATGGAAGGCACCCTCAGCAATGGATACCAAGCTGAAGTGAAGCCCCTGGGACAGTTGGGAGTTCTCTGTCTGTTGGTTCCTTGACACATACATCAAGTGGTCAGATGACATGTTGGTGGGGCTGTCAACATTGCATTGTTCATAGTATTGCACCCTTTCTCCAGTCTGATATATTGGATAAGTTATGGGGTCTGATTTTCTGATATGATTTTCATATGCCCATGTGCTTATATGGTCCCAATTTACTTTGATTAATTCATTGGGTATTGGATGGCATCCATTTTACTTTTAAAGATAAAGTTATTTATCACTACTTTGTGGGTGGGGCTGGACAGAAGGAAGATGAGAGGGAGAGAGACTACAGAATACAGTTAAGACCCGGGTGGCAGGTAACATAAAACTCCTCTCAAAAGTAGAAGTCACTTCCCCTACAGAGAGTGAAAACCCAGACACTGGGGCTTCAAAATGATAAGCAAAGGAGCACATGGCACTTCTGAGCGATGATCTGCCAAACTGAGAGTGGCCAAGACCTTGTATAGCATTCTCCTTTACCCCTTCTATGTGTCTACGCCTAAATGAAAGAAATATGTTGTATGAAATTGATCAAGTTCCAATTTTTCCTTTTCCCATTCATCACAAAACCATTTTGCAATTCATCTCTGTTTGCCACCTCTCTCAGCCCACTCAAACACACATTCTTATTATTCCTTGAATATAATACCATGCTCCCAACTCAGGTCCTTTGTACAAGAGAGTCTCTGCAAAATCATCTTTGTCTACTCGTTAGCATCACACCCTCCTTCACGTGCTTTAATCTCTACACAAGAGCTCACCTAAGTCTAAAAGATTGCCTGTTTAAGTGACCTATCACTCTCTTTACTTTCATCCTTTCAGATATTTCTTCATGACAGTCTTCATGACACCATGGTTTTGCCCTGCCTCGTCCTGATGAGTGCACCGGGAGTTGGTCTGTTCTTAAATCCTCTCTGCTACAGAACCTAGAAGAGTGCCTGGCTCTAGTATGTTTCTCATACATAAAGCCTGTCCCCTCTTCCACTGTCCACATCTGTAATGCCCTTCTTTCCATCAGAACACAAGAGGATCTATTAGGCCATCCTACTGTAGTCTGACTTGTCTTCAGTGGAATGATTCTAGCTCACTGTTGCTCCTTCAACATCAATTTACATTTAAACTTCTGTTACTCATTGTAGAATGAAAAGTCATGTTTCATTTTTTTGTGTGTGTGTTTCATTTTTTTAAAATTTTTTTTTACAATTAAAGTTACAGTTTTAACAATATACAAAATATTACAGTAATTCAGATTTTTTGATATAATGATTACAGATTTGATAAATACATTTTATATCTCATAATAGCAATGAAGATTATACAAAAGCTATTAAAACAATTATGAGAATAAATTCTATTGTCACTTAAGTATCTAAAGCTATTTTCCTTTGCGTTCTTCCAGAATGATTTGTTCTTATTCTTTACCTTAATTTGAGGGACTTCAAGAAGATACTTGTTTGTTTGTTTTTTTCCATACAGTCATACAGAAGAATTCCTTCCAAAGCAATTGACATTGAGACGTTTTCACAGCATTTCTAATCTCTATATACATGACTATCACTGGTCACAGTCGCCCACCTTCTGAGCTCCTCGGCATCTGAGCATGAATACAAATTCGTCAGATAGACAGCCTTCCTC